>NC_133341.1:877500-1000000 GCF_030506205.2 Paramisgurnus dabryanus | reverse complement strand
GTGCTTTGTGAGCTTGCTGTGCTTTGTGTGCTTGCTGTGCTTTGTGAGTTTGCTGTTCTTTGTGTGCTTACTGTGCCTTGGGTGCTTGCAGTGCTTTGTGAGATTGCTGTGTTTTATGTGTTTGCTTTGCTTTGTGAGTTTGCTGTGCTTTGTGAGCTTGCTGTGCTTTGTGAGCTTGCTGTGCTTTGTGTGCTTGCTGTGCTTTGTGAGTTTGCTGTGCTTTGTGAGATTACTGTTCTTTGCGTGCTTGCTGTGCTTTGCGTGCTTGCTGTGCTTTGTGTGCTTGCTGTGCTTTGTGAGCTTGCTGTGCTTTGTGTAATTGCTGTGCTTTGTGTGCTTGCTGTGCATTGTGAGCTTGCTGTGCTTTGTGTGCTTGCTGTGCATTGTGAGCTTGCTGTGCTTTGTGTGCTTGCTGTGCTTTGTGTGCTTGCTGTGCTTTGTGAGCTTGCTGTGCTTTGTGTGCCTGCTGTGATTTGTGTAATTGCTGTGCTTTGTGTGCTTGCTGTGCATTGTGAACTTGCTGTGCTTTGTGTGCTTGCTGTGCTGTGTGTGCATTGCGCCGAAGGTGCTTGACCCCGTGTTGCTGCTTGCAGCTATATTTATTATTATTATTCTGCTTCTTCTTCTTAGCCATTGGTGTCTATGGCAGCCCTATGAACCGTACATAGGAAAATGATGAAATTTGGCACAGTTGTAGAGGTGGTCCTGAAAAGTCAAGTGACCAAATATGGGGTCTCTACCACTAACTCTATAGCGCCACCAGCAGTGCAAATATTCAATGTTCAAATGGTTATAACTGCTGATCCGCTTGATCTATCAAAATTATACTTTGTACACGTGATTGCTCTCCTCATGCTTATTGTTTTTAATGCCTTACAGTAAAACTCCACCCATTACAGTAGCGGCCATTTTGAAATGTACAGTATTCCGTTTATTCGCTACTCCTCCTTCAAATTTGTTTACATTGTTATGAATTTTGGCACAGGTGGTCTTTGGAGTGAGCCGCACAGAAATGACCAAACAGAATTTTGATATTTATCTTTGTTCAAAAGTAATAAATGTGCAAACTTAACGAGGTTGACGCAAAAATGGTTCTGAAGCTGTAGCTCGGTCATTCTTTGATCAATTAAAATGAAATTTGGTACACTTCATGTGGACCATGAACTTGGGGTTCATGCCAAATTTGGTGACAGCGCCACCTATGGGTCACGAGATATGAAAATAGGCTATTTTTGCCCATAACTTCTGAACTGTTTGTCAGAAAATTATGATCTTGATGTCCATGGATTGCTTACCTCATGCCGCATCTGTCGATGTGTATTATGCCTGGTTTGACCACACACATCTGTCCGACATTTTGAAATTTGTCATAAATTGTTATATCTTTTGAACTATTGGACATATCCGTGCAAAAATCAGTAGGGAGATTCAGCATGATGTCTTGAATGTACCTTGGAAGTCAGAGTACAGCGCCACCTAGGGGTTATAAACTATAACAGTTCTTATGGAATTGCTTATAACTTCTGAATACTTTGTCTGATATTAATTTCTTTGTGAAATTGTATTCACTGGTTTATGCCGATTGCAACGATACATCATTTGTCATTTTCCAACATTCTGTTCATGTGTTATTGTAAAGCATATGGTAGATGATTTTTTCGCTACTCTTTTTACAAATTTTGTTTATTTTATGCCAGGTACTGCTCGTATAATGTTTGGAGCAATCCGCACAGAAATGACTGACAAGATTTTTGATATTCTGTTTTCTTTTTCTTAGAAATACCACTCCAAAGTTGACCGTGCCTGTGACGTTGTCTATTTGTCATAGTAAATTAATGTGACTGTATATTACTATTACTATACAGAATGATCTTCTTGTCTTCAATCTCACTTGAGCTTTTTGATTCTCATATACATTGTATTTCTGTTAGTTCTGCTCTGCACTGTCAGTTCTGCATCTGTGTTGATTGGCATATGTCAATCCTTGCAGCACCTAAGCTGTTTTTTGCTGCCCTTTGAGCTGTGTTAACTGAGTTGCGCATCTGGTTAACCACATGCCATGAGATTCTGAGGTCATGGGTTTGAATCCCATGAGCTGTGATATTTTGTCTTAACTTTTTTCTCACTTAAGTTTTGTTATTTTCATACTATACATTGTATTTCAGTTATTTGTGCTCTCTGTTGTCATTTCTGCACGTTTGGTAATTGCTGGATATCAATGTTTACAGCTCTAAATCTCTATTCTATAGCTTGGACACACCAACTCAGTGGTTTAATCGTTTACTCAGTGGCGCATGTGGTAACTGCTGTGCTTTGGGAACCTGAGTTCATGGGTTTGAATCCCTTGTGCAGTGGTTTTTGTCTTAACTTTTTTCTCACTTAAGTTTTGTGATTTTCATACTATACATTGTATTTCAGTTATTTGTGCTCTCTGTTGTCATTTCTGCACTTTTAGAAAATTGCTGGATATCAATGTTTACAGTTCTAAATCTCTATTCTATAGCTTGGACACACCAACTCTGTGGTTTAATCGTTTACTCAGTGGCGCATGCGGTTAGTGCCTTGCTTTGGGAACCTGAGTTCATGGGTTCGAATCCCAGCTCTTACTTTCACTTATTGAGATTTCCTTTTGTGTTCCCTTTAACACGTTCTTCTCGACCTGTCTGGTTTTCCACACGTGTTATATTTTTGCCATCTTTACTGTTGTTGCTCCCCACTGCAGTGGTTCTGCTCTGCATTTGCTTTGCTTCGGGTTCGGGCTCTGTATTGCGCGCTTTCTGCGCTTTGCGCATATGCTGCGTTGTGCCGTTTTTGCTGTGCTTTGGGTGCTCATTGCGCTGAAGGTGCTTGACCCCTTATCGCTGCTTGCAGCTATATTTGTTAGTATTATTATTATTATTCTGCTTCTTCTTCTTCTTAGCCATAGGCGTCTATGGCAGCCCTATGAACCGTACATAGGAAAATGATGAAATTTGGCACAGTTGTAGTGGTGGTCTTAAAAAGTCATGTGACCAAAAATGGGGTCTCTAGTACTAACTCTATAGCGCCACCAGCATTGCAAAAATTCAATGTTCAAAGGGTTATAACTTCTGATCCGCTTGATCTATGAAAATTCTACTTAGTACACGTGATTGCTCTCCTCATGCTTGTTGCTTTTAATACCTTACAGTAAAACTCCACCCATTACAGTAGCGGCCATTTTGAAATGTACAGTATTCCATTTTTTCGCTACTCCTCCTTCAAATGTTGTTCAATTCTTATGAGATTTGGCACAGATGATCTTTGGAGTAAGCCGCATAGAAATGACTGAACAGAATTTTGATATTTATCTTTGTTCAAAAGTAATAAATGCGCAAACTTAACGAGGTTGACGCAAAAATGGTTCTGAAGCTGTAGCTCAGTCAATCTTTGATCAATTGAAATGAAATTTGGTACACTTCATGTGGACCATGAACTTGGGGTCCATGCCAAATTTGGTGACAGCGCCACCTATGGGTCATGAGATAATAAAATAGGCTCTTTTTGCCCATAACTTCTGAACTGTTTGTCAGAAAATTATGATCTTGATGTCTATGGATTGCTTACCTCATGCCGCATCTGTCGTTGTGTATTATGCCGGGTTTGACCACACACATCTGTCCGCCATTTTGAAATTTGTCATAAATTGTTATATCTTTTGAACTATTGGACATATCCGTGCAAAAATCAGTAGGGAGATTCAGCATGATGTCTTGAAGGTACCTTGGAAGTCAGAGTATAGCGCCACCTAGGGGTTATAAACTATAACAGTTCTTATGGAACTGCTTATAACTTCTGAATACTTTGTCTGATATTAATTTCTTTGTGAAATTGTATTCACTGGTTTATGCCGATTGCAACGATACCTCGTTTGTCTTTTTTCAACATTCTGTTCATGTGTTATTGTAAAGCATATGGTAGATGATTTTTTCGCTACTCTTTTTACAAATTTTGTTTATTTTATGCCAGGTACTGCTCGTATAATGTTTGGAGCAATCCGCACAGAAATAACTGAACAGATTTTTGATATTCTGTTTTCTTTTTCTTAGAAATACCACTCCAAAGTTGACCGTACCTGTGACGTTGTCTATTTGTCATAGTAAATTAATGTGACTGTATATTACATTGTATAGCATTACTATACAGAATGATCTTCTTGTCTTCAATCTCACTTGAGCTTTTTGATTCTCATATACATTGTATTTCTGTTAGTTCTGCTCTGCACTGTCAGTTCTGCATCTGTGTTGATTGGCATATGTCAATCCTTGCAGCACCTAAGCTGTTTTTTGCTGCCCTTTGAGCTGTGTTAACTGAGTTGCGCATCTGGTTAACCACGTGCCATGAGATTCTGAGGTCATGGGTTTGAATCCCATGGGCTGTGATATTTTGTCTTAACTTTTTTCTCACTTAAGTTTTGTGATTTTCATACTATACATTGTATTTCAGTTATTTGTGCTCTCTGTTGTCATTTCTGCACTTTTAGTAATTGCTGGATATCAATGTTTACAGTTCTAAATCTCTATTCTATAGCTTGGACACACCAACTCAGTGGTTTAATCGTTTACTCAGTGGCCCATGCGGTTAGTGCGTTGCTTTGGGATCCTGAGGTCATGGGTTCGAATCCCAGCTCTTACTTTCACTTATTGAGATTTCCTTTTGTGTTCCCTTTAACACGTTCTTCTCGACCTGTCTGGTTTTCCACACGTGTTATATTTTTGCCATCTTTACTGTTGTTGCTCCGCACTGCAGTGGTTCTGCTCTGCATTTGCTTTGCTTCGGGTTCGGGCTCTGTATTGCGCGCTTTCTGCGCTTTGCGCATTTGCTGCGTCGTGCCGTTTTTGCTGTGCTTTGGGTGCTCATTGCGCCGAAGGTGCTTGACCCCGTGTTGCTGCTTGCAGCTATATTTATTATTATTATTAGGGGTCAAGCACCGAAGGTGCTGAGACACCTATTGTAATTGTTAGTATTATTATTATTATTATTATTCTGCTTCTTCTTCTTCTTCTTAGCCATAGGCGTCTATGGCAGCCCTATGAACCGTACATAGGAAAATGATGAAATTTGGCACAGTTGTAGTGGTGGTCTTAAAAAGTCATGTGACCAAAAATGGGGTCTCTAGTACTAACTCTATAGCGCCACCAGCAGTTCAAAAATTCAATGTTCAAAGGGTTATAACTTCTGATCCGCTTGATCTATGAAAATTCTACTTAGTACACGTGATTGCTCTCCTCATGCTTGTTGATTTTAATACCTTACAGTAAAACTCCACCCATTACAGTAGCGGCCATTTTGAAATGTACAGTATTCCATTTTTTCGCTACTCCTCCTTCAAATGTTGTTCAATTCTTATGAGATTTGGCACAGATGATCTTTGGAGTAAGCCGCATAGAAATGACTGAACAGAATTTTGATATTTATCTTTGTTCAAAAGTAATAAATGCGCAAACTTAACGAGGTTGACGCAAAAATGGTTCTGAAGCTGTAGCTCAGTCATTCTTTGATCAATTGAAATGAAATTTGGTACACTTCATGTGGACCATGAACTTGGGGTCCATGCCAAATTTGGTGACAGCGCCACCTATGGGTCATGAGATAATAAAATAGGCTATTTTTGCCCATAACTTCTGAACTGTTTGTCAGAAAATTATGATCTTGATGTCTATGGATTGCTTACCTCATGCCGCATCTGTCGATGTGTATTATGCCGGGTTTGACCGAACCGCCTGTCCGCCATTTTGAAATTTCACATAATTTGTTATATTTTTTGAACTATTGGACATATCCGCGCAAAAATTAGTAAGGAGCTTCGACATGATGTCCTGAAGGTACCTGGGAAGTCAGAGTACAGCGCCACCTAGGGGTTATAAACTATAACAGTTCTCATGGAACTGCTTATAACTTCTGAATACTTTGTCTGATATTAATTTCTTTGTGAAATTGTATTCACTGGTTTATGCCGATTGCAACGATGCCTCGTTTGTCATTTTCCAACATTCTGTTCATGTGTTATTGTAAAGCATATGGTAGATTATTTTTTCGCTACTCCTTTTACAAATGTTGTTTATTTTATGCCAGGTACTGCTCGTATAATGTTTGGAGCAATCCGCACAGAAATGACCGAACAGATTTTTGATATTCTGTTCTCTTTCTTAGAAATACCACTCCAAAGTTGACCGTGCCTGTGACGTTGTCTATTTGTCATAGTAAATTAATGTGACTGTATATTACATTGTATAGCATTACTATACAGAATGATGTTCTTGTCTTCAATCTCATTTGAGCTTTTTGATTCCCATATACATTGTATTTCTGATAGTTCTGCTCTGCACTGTCAGTTCTGCATCTGTGTTGATTGGCACACGTCAATCCTTGAAGCACCTAAGCTGTTTTTTGCTGCCCTTTGAGCTGTGTTAGCTGAGTTGCGCATCTGGTTAACCACATGCCATGAGATTCTGAGGTCATGGGTTCAAACCCCATGTGCAGTGATATTTTGTCTTAACTTTTTTCTCACTTAAGTTTTGTGATTTTCATACAATACATTGTATTTCAGTTATTTGTGCTCTCTGTTGTTATTTCTGCACGTTTGGTAATTGCTGGATATCAATGTTTACAGCTCTAAATCTCTATTCTATAGCTTGGACACACCAACTCAGTGGTTTAATTGTTTACTCAGTGGCGCATGCGGTTAGTGCGTTGCTTTGGGAACCTGAGGTCATGGGTTCGAATCCCAGCTCTTACTTTCACTTATTGAGATTTCCTTTTGTGTTCCCTTTAACACGTTCTTCTCGACCTGTCTGGTTTTCCACACGTGTTATATTTTTGCCATCTTTACTGTTGTTGCTCCGCACTGCAGTGGTTCTGCTCTGCATTTGCTTTGCTTCGGGTTCGGGCTCTGTATTGCGCGCTTTCTGCGCATTTGCTGCGTCGTGTGGTTTTTGCTGTGCTTTGGGTGCTCATTGCGCTGAAGGTGCTTGACCCCGCAATTGCTGCTTGCAGCTATATTTAGGGGTCAAGCACCGAAGGTGCTGAGACACCTATTGTAATTGTTAGTATTATTAGGGGTCAAGCACCGAAGGTGCTGAGACACCTATTGTAATTGTTAGTATTATTAGGGGTCAAGCACCGAAGGTGCTGAGACACCTATTGCAATTGTTAGTATTATTATTATTATTCTTACTCTTGTCCAATGGGAGTCTATGGCAGCCCTATGAAACATAAGTAGTAGAATGATGAAATTTGGCACAATTGTAGTGGTGGTCCTAAATAGTCATGTGACCAATAATGGGGTCTCTAGCAGTAACTCTATAGCGCCACCAGCAGATCAAAAATTCAATGTTCGAACTGTTATAACTAATGATACATTTGAACTATGAAAATTCTACTTAGTACACGTGATTGCCCTTCTCACATTAATTGATTTTAATACCTTACAGTAAGACTCCTCCCATTACAGTAGTGGCCATTTTGAAATGTACAGTTGTTTGTTTTTTCGCTACTCCTCATTCAAATTTGGTTCAATTGTTATGAAGTTTGTCACAGATGATCTTTGTAGTGAGCTGCATAGAAATGACCGAACAGAATTTTGATATTTATCTTTATGCAAAAGTAATAAATGCGTAAACTTAACGAGGTTGATGCAATAATGGTTCTGAAGCTGTACCTCGGTCATTCTTTGATCAATTGAAATGAAATTTGGTACACTTCATGTTGACCATGAACTGGGGGTCCATATCAGATTTGGTGACAGCGCCACCTATGGGTCATGAGATAGGAAAATAGGCTATTTTTGCCCATAACTTCTGAACTGTTTGTCAGAAAATTATGATATTGATGTCTATGGATTGCTTACATCATGCCGCATCTGTCGATGTGTATTATGGCGGGTTTGACCAAACCGCCTGTCCGCCATTTTGAAATTTCAGATAAATTGTTATATTTTTTTAACTATTGGACATATCCGCGCAAAAAGTGGTAAGGAGCTTTGACATGATGTCCTGAAGGTACCTGGGAAGTCAGAGTACAGCGCCACCTAGGGGTAATAAACTATAACAGTTCTTATGGAACCCTTTATAACTTCGGAATACTTTGTCTGATATTAATTTCTTTCTGAAATTGTATTCACTGGTTTATGCCGGTTGCAACGATGCCTCGTTTGTCATTTTCCAACAATCTGTTCATGTATTATTGTAAAGCATTTGGTAGATGATTTTTCCGCTACTCCTTTTACAAATTTTGTTTATTTTTTGCCAGGTTCTGCTCGTATAATGTTTGGAGCAATCTGCACAGAAATGACTGAACAGATTTTTTGATATTGTTATTTTTCTTAGTAATACCACTCCAAAGTTGACCATGCCTGTGACGTTGTCTATTTGTCATAGTGAATTAATATGACTGTATATTACATTGTATAGCATTACTATACATAATGATCTGCTTGTCTTCAATTTCACTTGAACTCATGTACATTGTATTTATGTTATTTCTACTTCTGCTGTGTCAATTCTGCATCTTTGGTGATTGACATATGTCAATCCTTGCAGATATCTAATCTTTTTCTGCTGCCCCATGAAGTGTGTCAACTGAGTGGCGCATCCAGGAAAGCACATGCATTGAGATTCTGAGTTCTTGGGTTCGAATCCCACCTGAGTCGTATATTAGGTTTTTCTATTAATGTTTTGTTCTTTCTCATCAATTCTTCTCAACCTGTCTGTAGTTCACATATGTTATATTTTTCCATGTTTGCTGTTGTTGCTCTGCACTGTGGTGGTTCTGCTCTATGATTCCTGAGCCTTGCGTGTTTGATGCGCTTTATGGTGCTTGCTGTGCTTTGTGAGCTTGCTGTGCTTTGTGTGGTTGCTGTGCTTTGTGAGTTTGCTGTCTTTGTGTGCTTGCTGTGCTTTGTGAGTTTGCTGTCTTTGTGTGCTTGCTGTGCTTTGTGAGCTTGCTGTGCTTTGTGTGCTTGCTGTGCTTTGTGAGCTTGCTGTGCTTTGTGAGCTTGCTGTGCTTTGTAAGCTTATTGTGCTTTGTGTGCTTGCTGTGCTTTTTAAGCTTGCTGTGCTTTCTGAGCTTGCTGTGCTTTGTGTGCTTGCTGTGCTTTCTGAGCTTGCTGTGCATTTTGAGCTTGCTGTGCTTTGTCAGCTTGCTGTGCTTGTTTTGCTTGCTATGCTTGGTGTGCTTGCTGTGCTTTGTGAGCTTGCTGTGGTTTGTGAGCTTGTTGTGCTTTTTGAGCTTGCTGTGCTTTGTGTGTTTGATGTGCTTTGTGTGCTTGCTGTGTTTTGTGAGCTTACTGTGCTTTGTGTGCTTGCTATGCTTTGTGAGCTTGCTGTGCTTTGTGAGCTTGCTGTGCTTTGTGTGCTTGCTGTGCTTTGTATGCTTACTGTACTTTGTGAGCTTGCTGTGCTTTGTGAGCTTGCTGTGCTTTGTGTGCCTGCTGTGCTTTGCGTGCCGGCTGTGCTTTGTGTGCTTGGTGAGCTTGCTGTGCTTTGTGTGCTTGCTGTGCTTTGTGAGCTTGCTGTGATTTGTGAGCTTGCTGTGTTTTGTGTGCTTGCTGTGCTTGCTTTGGGTGCTCATTATTGCGCTGAAGGTGCTTGGCCCCGAGTTGCTGCTTGCAGCTATATTTATTATTATTATTATTCTGCTTCTTCTTCTTCTTAGCCATAGGCGTCTATGGCAGCCCTATGAACCGTAAATAGGAAAATGATGAAATTTGGCACAGTTGTAGTGGTGGTCTTAAAAAGTCATGTGACCAAAAATGGGGTCTCTAGTACTAACTCTATAGCGCCACCAGCAGTGCAAAAATTCAATGTTCAAAGGGTTATAACTTCTGATCCGCTTGATCTATGAAAATTCTACTTAGTACACGTGATTGCTCTCCTCATGCTTGTTGCTTTTCATACCTTACAGTAAAACTCCACCCATTACAGTAGCGGCCATTTTGAAATGTACAGTATTCCATTTTTTCGCTACTCCTCCTTCAAATGTTGTTCAATTCTTATGAGATTTGGCACAGATGATCTTTGGAGTAAGCCGCACAGAAATGACTGAACAGAATTTTGATATTTATCTTTGTTCAAAAGTAATAAATGCGCAAACTTAACGAGGTTGACCCAAAAATGGTTCTGAAGCTGTAGCTCAGTCATTCTTTGATCAATTGAAATGAAATTTGGTACACTTCATGTGGACCATGAACTTGGGGTCCATGCCAAATTTGGTGACAGCGCCACCTATGGGTCATGAGATAATAAAATAGGCTATTTTTGCCCATAACTTCTGAACTGTTTGTCAGAAAATTATGATCGTGGTGTCTACGGATTGCTTACCTCATGCCGCATCTGTCGATGTGTATTATGCCGGGCTTGACCACACACATCTGTCCGACATTTTGATATTTGTCATAAATTGTTATATCTTTTGAGCTATTGGACATATCCGTGCAAAAATCAGTAGGGAGATTCAGCATGATGTCTTGAAGGTACCTTGGAAGTCAGAGTATAGCGCCACCTAGGGGTTATAAACTATAACAGTTCTTATGGATCTGCTTATAACTTCTGAATACTTTGTCTGATATTAATTTCTTTGTGAAATTGTATTCACTGGTTTATGCCGATTGCAACGATACCTCGTTTGTCATTTTCCAACATACTGTTCATGTGTTATTGTAAAGCATATGGTAGATGATTTTTTCGCTACTCTTTTTACAAATTTTGTTTATTTTATACCAGGTACTGCTCGTATAATGTTTGGAGCAATCCGCACAGAAATGACTGAACAGATTTTTGATATTCTGTTTTCTTTTTCTTAGAAATACCACTCCAAAGTTGACCGTGCCTGTGACGTTGTCTATTTGTCATAGTAAATTAATGTGACTGTATATTACATTGTATAGCATTACTATACAGAATGATCTTCTTGTCTTCAATCTCACTTGAGCTTTTTGATTATCATATACATTGTATTTCTGTTAGTTCTGCTCTGAACTGTCAGTTCTGCATCTGTGTTGATTGGCATATGTCAATCCTTGCAAGCACCTAAGCTGTTTTTTGCTGCCCTTTGAGCTGTGTTAACTGAGTTGCGCATCTGGTTGACCACATGCAATGAGATTCTGAGGTCATGGGTTTGAATCCCATGGGCTGTGATATTTTGTCTTAACTTTTTTCTCACTTAAGTTTTGTGATTTTTATACTATACATTGTATTTCAGTTATTTGTGCTCTCTGTTGTCATTTCTGCACGTTTGGTAATTGCTGGATATCAATGTTTACAGCTCTAAATCTCTATTCTATAGCTTGGACACACCAACTCAGTGGTTTAATCGTTTACTAAGTGGCGGATGCGGTAACTGCTGTGCTTTGGGAACCCGAGTTCATGGGTTCGAATCCCATGTGCAGTGGTTTTTGTCTTAACTTTTTTTCTCACTTAAGTTTTTTGATTTTTATACAATACATTGTATGTCAGTTATTTGTGCTCTCTGTTGTCATTTCTGCACGTTTGGTAATTGCTGGATATCAATGTTTACAGCTCTAAATCTCTATTCTATAGCTTGGACACACCAACTCAGTGGTTTAATCGTTTACTAAGTGGCGGATGTGGTAACTGTTGTGCTTTGGGAATCTGAGTTCATGGGTTTGAATCCCATGTGCAGTGGTTTTTGTCTTAACTTTTTTCTCACTTAAGTTTTGTGATTTTCATACTATACATTGTATTTCAGTTATTTGTGCTCTCTGTTGTCATTTCTGCACTTTTAGTAATTGCTGTATATCAATGTTTAAAGTTCTAAATCTCTATTCTATAGCTTGGACACACCAACTCAGTGGTTTAATCGTTTACTCAGTGGCGCATGCGGTTAGTGCGTTGCTTTGGGAACCTGAGGTCATGGGTTCGAATCCCAGCTCTTACTTTCACTTATTGAGATTTCCTTTGTGTTCCCTTTAACACGTTCTTCTCGACCTGTCTGGTTTTCCACACGTGTTATATTTTTGCCATCTTTACTGTTGTTGCTCCGCACTGCAGTGGTTCTGCTCTGCATTTGCTTTGCTTCGGGTTCGGGCTCTGTATTGCGCGCTTTCTGTGCTTTGCGCATTTGCTGCGTCGTGTGGTTTTTGCTGTGCTTTGGGTGCTCATTGCGCTGAAGGTGCTTGACCCCGCAATTGCTGCTTGCAGCTATATTTATTATTATTATTATTCTGCTTCTTCTTCTTCTTCTTAGCCATAGGCGTCTATGGCAGCCCTATGAACCGTACATAGGAAAATGATGAAATTTGGCACAGTTGTAGTGGTGGTCTTAAAAAGTCATGTGACCAAAAATGGGGTCTCTAGTACTAACTCTATAGCGCCACCAGCAGTTCAAAAATTCAATGTTCAAAGGGTTATAACTTCTGATCCGCTTGATCTATGAAAATTCTACTTAGTACACGTGATTGCTCTCCTCATGCTTGTTGATTTTAATACCTTACAGTAAAACTCCACCCATTACAGTAGCGGCCATTTTGAAATGTACAGTATTCCATTTTTTCGCTACTCCTCCTTCAAATGTTGTTCAATTCTTATGAGATTTGGCACAGATGATCTTTGGAGTAAGCCGCATAGAAATGACTGAACAGAATTTTGATATTTATCTTTGTTCAAAAGTAATAAATGCGCAAACTTAACGAGGTTGACGCAAAAATGGTTCTGAAGCTGTAGCTCAGTCATTCTTTGATCAATTGAAATGAAATTTGGTACACTTCATGTGGACCATGAACTTGGGGTCCATGCCAAATTTGGTGACAGCGCCACCTATGGGTCATGAGATAATAAAATAGGCTATTTTTGCCCATAACTTCTGAACTGTTTGTCAGAAAATTATGATCTTGATGTCTATGGATTGCTTACCTCATGCCGCATCTGTCGATGTGTATTATGCCGGGTTTGACCGAACCGCCTGTCCGCCATTTTGAAATTTCACATAATTTGTTATATTTTTTGAACTATTGGACATATCCGCGCAAAAATTAGTAAGGAGCTTCGACATGATGTCCTGAAGGTACCTGGGAAGTCAGAGTACAGCGCCACCTAGGGGTTATAAACTATAACAGTTCTCATGGAACTGCTTATAACTTCTGAATACTTTGTCTGATATTAATTTCTTTGTGAAATTGTATTCACTGGTTTATGCCGATTGCAACGATGCCTCGTTTGTCATTTTCCAACATTCTGTTCATGTGTTATTGTAAAGCATATGGTAGATTATTTTTTCGCTACTCCTTTTACAAATGTTGTTTATTTTATGCCAGGTACTGCTCGTATAATGTTTGGAGCAATCCGCACAGAAATGACCGAACAGATTTTTGATATTCTGTTCTTTTTCTTAGAAATACCACTCCAAAGTTGACCGTGCCTGTGACGTTGTCTATTTTTCATAGTAAATTAATGTGACTGTATATTACATTGTATAGCATTACTATACAGAATGATGTTCTTGTCTTCAATCTCATTTGAGCTTTTTGATTCCCATATACATTGTATTTCTGATAGTTCTGCTCTGCACTGTCAGTTCTGCATCTGTGTTGATTGGCACACGTCAATCCTTGAAGCACCTAAGCTGTTTTTTGCTGCCCTTTGAGCTGTGTTAGCTGAGTTGCGCATCTGGTTAACCACATGCCATGAGATTCTGAGGTCATGGGTTCAAACCCCATGTGCAGTGATATTTTGTCTTAACTTTTTTCTCACTTAAGTTTTGTGATTTTCATACAATACATTGTATTTCAGTTATTTGTGCTCTCTGTTGTTATTTCTGCACGTTTGGTAATTGCTGGATATCAATGTTTACAGCTCTAAATCTCTATTCTATAGCTTGGACACACCAACTCAGTGGTTTAATCGTTTACTCAGTGGCGCATGCGGTTAGTGCGTTGCTTTGGGAACCTGAGGTCATGGGTTCGAATCCCAGCTCTTACTTTCACTTATTGAGATTTCCTTTTGTGTTCCCTTTAACACGTTCTTCTCGACCTGTCTGGTTTTCCACACGTGTTATATTTTTGCCATCTTTACTGTTGTTGCTCCGCACTGCAGTGGTTCTGCTCTGCATTTGCTTTGCTTCGGGTTCGGGCTCTGTATTGCGCGCTTTCTGCGCTTTGCGCATTTGCTGCGTCGTGTGGTTTTTGCTGTGCTTTGGGTGCTCATTGCGCTGAAGGTGCTTGACCCCGCAATTGCTGCTTGCAGCTATATTTCTGCTTCTTCTTCTTCTTCTTAGCCATAGGCGTCTATGGCAGCCCTATGAACCGTACATAGGAAAATGATGAAATTTGGCACAGTTGTAGTGGTGGTCTTAAAAAGTCATGTGACCAAAAATGGGGTCTCTAGTACTAACTCTATAGCGCCACCAGCAGTTCAAAAATTCAATGTTCAAAGGGTTATAACTTCTGATCCGCTTGATCTATGAAAATTCTACTTAGTACACGTGATTGCTCTCCTCATGCTTGTTGATTTTAATACCTTACAGTAAAACTCCACCCATTACAGTAGCGGCCATTTTGAAATGTACAGTATTCCATTTTTTCGCTACTCCTCCTTCAAATGTTGTTCAATTCTTATGAGATTTGGCACAGATGATCTTTGGAGTAAGCCGCATAGAAATGACTGAACAGAATTTTGATATTTATCTTTGTTCAAAAGTAATAAATGCGCAAACTTAACGAGGTTGACGCAAAAATGGTTCTGAAGCTGTAGCTCAGTCATTCTTTGATCAATTGAAATGAAATTTGGTACACTTCATGTGGACCATGAACTTGGGGTCCATGCCAAATTTGGTGACAGCGCCACCTATGGGTCATGAGATAATAAAATAAGCTATTTTTGCCCATAACTTCTGAACTGTTTGTCAGAAAATTATGATCTTGATGTCTATGGATTGCTTACCTCATGCCGCATCTGTCGATGTGTATTATGCCGGGTTTGACCGAACCGCCTGTCCGCCATTTTGAAATTTCACATAATTTGTTATATTTTTTGAACTATTGGACATATCCGCGCAAAAATTAGTAAGGAGCTTCGACATGATGTCCTGAAGGTACCTGGGAAGTCAGAGTACAGCGCCACCTAGGGGTTATAAACTATAACAGTTCTCATGGAACTGCTTATAACTTCTGAATACTTTGTCTGATATTAATTTCTTTGTGAAATTGTATTCACTGGTTTATGCCGATTGCAACGATGCCTCGTTTGTCATTTTCCAACATTCTGTTCATGTGTTATTGTAAAGCATATGGTAGATTATTTTTTCGCTACTCCTTTTACAAATGTTGTTTATTTTATGCCAGGTACTGCTCGTATAATGTTTGGAGCAATCCGCACAGAAATGACCGAACAGATTTTTGATATTCTGTTCTCTTTCTTAGAAATACCACTCCAAAGTTGACCGTGCCTGTGACGTTGTCTATTTGTCATAGTAAATTAATGTGACTGTATATTACATTGTATAGCATTACTATACAGAATGATGTTCTTGTCTTCAATCTCATTTGAGCTTTTTGATTCCCATATACATTGTATTTCTGATAGTTCTGCTCTGCACTGTCAGTTCTGCATCTGTGTTGATTGGCACACGTCAATCCTTGAAGCACCTAAGCTGTTTTTTGCTGCCCTTTGAGCTGTGTTAGCTGAGTTGCGCATCTGGTTAACCACATGCCATGAGATTCTGAGGTCATGGGTTCAAACCCCATGTGCAGTGATATTTTGTCTTAACTTTTTTCTCACTTAAGTTTTGTGATTTTCATACAATACATTGTATTTCAGTTATTTGTGCTCTCTGTTGTTATTTCTGCACGTTTGGTAATTGCTGGATATCAATGTTTACAGCTCTAAATCTCTATTCTATAGCTTGGACACACCAACTCAGTGGTTTAATCGTTTACTCAGTGGCGCATGCGGTTAGTACGTTGCTTTGGGAACCTGAGGTCATGGGTTCGAATCCCAGCTCTTACTTTCACTTATTGAGATTTCCTTTTGTGTTCCCTTTAACACGTTCTTCTCGACCTGTCTGGTTTTCCACACGTGTTATATTTTTGCCATCTTTACTGTTGTTGCTCCGCACTGCAGTGGTTCTGCTCTGCATTTGCTTTGCTTCGGGTTCGGGCTCTGTATTGCGCGCTTTCTGCGCATTTGCTGCGTCGTGTGGTTTTTGCTGTGCTTTGGGTGCTCATTGCGCTGAAGGTGCTTGACCCCGCAATTGCTGCTTGCAGCTATATTTATTATTATTATTCTGCTTCTTCTTCTTAGCCATAGGCGTCTATGGCAGCCCTATGAACCGTACATAGGAAAATGATGAAATTTGGCACAGTTGTAGTGGTGGTCTTAAAAAGTCATGTGACCAAAAATGGGGTCTCTAGTACTAACTCTATAGCGCCACCAGCAGTTCAAAAATTCAATGTTCAAAGGGTTATAACTTCTGATCCGCTTGATCTATGAAAATTCTACTTAGTACACGTGATTGCTCTCCTCATGCTTGTTGATTTTAATACCTTACAGTAAAACTCCACCCATTACAGTAGCGGCCATTTTGAAATGTACAGTATTCCATTTTTTCGCTACTCCTCCTTCAAATGTTGTTCAATTCTTATGAGATTTGGCACAGATGATCTTTGGAGTAAGCCGCATAGAAATGACTGAACAGAATTTTGATATTTATCTTTGTTCAAAAGTAATAAATGCGCAAACTTAACGAGGTTGACGCAAAAATGGTTCTGAAGCTGTAGCTCAGTCATTCTTTGATCAATTGAAATGAAATTTGGTACACTTCATGTGGACCATGAACTTGGGGTCCATGCCAAATTTGGTGACAGCGCCACCTATGGGTCATGAGATAATAAAATAGGCTATTTTTGCCCATAACTTCTGAACTGTTTGTCAGAAAATTATGATCTTGATGTCTATGGATTGCTTACCTCATGCCGCATCTGTCGATGTGTATTATGCCGGGTTTGACCGAACCGCCTGTCCGCCATTTTGAAAATTCACATAATTTGTTATATTTTTTGAACTATTGGACATATCCGCGCAAAAATTAGTAAGGAGCTTCGACATGATGTCCTGAAGGTACCTGGGAAGTCAGAGTACAGCGCCACCTAGGGGTTATAAACTATAACAGTTCTCATGGAACTGCTTATAACTTCTGAATACTTTGTCTGATATTAATTTCTTTGTGAAATTGTATTCACTGGTTTATGCCGATTGCAACGATGCCTCGTTTGTCATTTTCCAACATTCTGTTCATGTGTTATTGTAAAGCATATGGTAGATTATTTTTTCGCTACTCCTTTTACAAATGTTGTTTATTTTATGCCAGGTACTGCTCGTATAATGTTTGGAGCAATCCGCACAGAAATGACCGAACAGATTTTTGATATTCTGTTCTCTTTCTTAGAAATACCACTCCAAAGTTGACCGTGCCTGTGACGTTGTCTATTTGTCATAGTAAATTAATGTGACTGTATATTACATTGTATAGCATTACTATACAGAATGATGTTCTTGTCTTCAATCTCATTTGAGCTTTTTGATTCCCATATACATTGTATTTCTGATAGTTCTGCTCTGCACTGTCAGTTCTGCATCTGTGTTGATTGGCACACGTCAATCCTTGAAGCACCTAAGCTGTTTTTTGCTGCCCTTTTAGCTGTGTTAGCTGAGTTGCGCATCTGGTTAACCACATGCCATGAGATTCTGAGGTCATGGGTTCAAACCCCATGTGCAGTGATATTTTGTCTTAACTTTTTTCTCACTTAAGTTTTGTGATTTTCATACAATACATTGTATTTCAGTTATTTGTGCTCTCTGTTGTTATTTCTGCACGTTTGGTAATTGCTGGATATCAATGTTTACAGCTCTAAATCTCTATTCTATAGCTTGGACACACCAACTCAGTGGTTTAATCGTTTACTCAGTGGCGCATGCGGTTAGTGCGTTGCTTTGGGAACCTGAGGTCATGGGTTCGAATCCCAGCTCTTACTTTCACTTATTGAGATTTCCTTTTGTGTTCCCTTTAACACGTTCTTCTCGACCTGTCTGGTTTTCCACACGTGTTATATTTTTGCCATCTTTACTGTTGTTGCTCCGCACTGCAGTGGTTCTGCTCTGCATTTGCTTTGCTTCGGGTTCGGGCTCTGTATTGCGCGCTTTCTGCGCATTTGCTGCGTCGTGTGGTTTTTGCTGTGCTTTGGGTGCTCATTGCGCTGAAGGTGCTTGACCCCGCAATTGCTGCTTGCAGCTATATTTATTATTATTATTCTGCTTCTTCTTCTTAGCCATAGGCGTCTATGGCAGCCCTATGAACCGTACATAGGAAAATGATGAAATTTGGCACAGTTGTAGTGGTGGTCTTAAAAAGTCATGTGACCAAAAATGGGGTCTCTAGTACTAACTCTATAGCGCCACCAGCAGTGCAAAAATTCAATGTTCAAAGGGTTATAACTTCTGATCCGCTTGATCTATGAAAATTCTACTTAGTACACGTGATTGCTCTCCTCATGCTTGTTGCTTTTAATACCTTACAGTAAAACTCCACCCATTACAGTAGCGGCCATTTTGAAATGTACAGTATTCCATTTTTTCGCTACTCCTCCTTCAAATGTTGTTCAATTCTTATGAGATTTGGCACAGATGATCTTTGGAGTAAGCCGCATAGAAATGACTGAACAGAATTTTGATATTTATCTTTGTTCAAAAGTAATAAATGCGCAAACTTAACGAGGTTGACGCAAAATTGGTTCTGAAGCTGTAGCTCAGTCATTCTTTGATCAATTGAAATGAAATTTGGTACACTTCATGTGGACCATGAACTTGGGGTCCATGCCAAATTTGGTGACAGCGCCACCTATGGGTCATGAGATACTAAAATAGGCTATTTTTGCCCATAACTTCTGAACTGTTTGTCAGAAAATTATGATATTGATGTCTATGGATTGCTTACCTCATGCCGCATCTGTCGATGTGTATTATGCCGGGTTTGACCACACACATCTGTCCGACATTTTGAAATTTGTCATGAATTGTTATATCTTTTGAACTATTGGACATATCTGTGCAAAAATCAGTAGGGAGATTCAGCATGATGTCTTGAAGGTACCTTGGAAGTCAGAGTATAGCGCCAACTAGGGGTTATAAACTATAACAGTTCTTATGGAACTGCTTATAACTTCTGAATACTTTGTCTGATATTATTTTCTTTGTGAAATTGTATTCACTGGTTTATGCCGATTGCAACGATACCTCGTTTGTCATTTTCCAACATTCTGTTCATGTGTTATTGTAAAGCATATGGTAGATGATTTTTTCGCTACTCTTTTTACAAATTTTGTTTATTTTATGCCAGGTACTGCTCGTATAATGTTTGGAGCAATCCGCACAGAAATGACTGAACAGATTTTTGATATTCTGTTTTCTTTTTCTTAGAAATACCACTCCAAAGTTGACCGTGCCTGTGACGTTGTCTATTTGTCATAGTAAATTAATGTGACTGTATATTACATTGTATAGCATTACTATACAGAATGATCTTCTTGTCTTCAATCTCACTTGAGCTTTTTGATTCTCATATACATTGTATTTCTGTTAGTTCTGCTCTGCACTGTCAGTTCTGCATCTGTGTTGATTGGCATATGTCAATCCCTGCAGCACCTAAGCTGTTTTTTGCTGCCCTTTGAGCTGTGTTAACTGAGTTGCGCATCTGGTTAACCACATGCCATGAGATTCTGAGGTCATGGGTTTGAATCCCATGGGCTGTGATATTTTGTCTTAACTTTTTTCTCACTTAAGTTTTGTGATTTTCATACTATACATTGTATTTCATCTATTTGTGCTCTCTGTTGTCATTTCTGCACGTTTGGTAATTGCTGGATATCAATGTTTACATCTCTAAATCTCTATTCTATAGCTTGGACACACCAACTCAGTGGTTTAATCGTTTACTCAGTGGCGCATGCGGTAACTGCTGTGCTTTGGGAACCTGAGTTCATGGGTTTGAATCCCATGTGCAGTGGTTTTTGTCTTAACTTTTTTCTCACTTAAGTTTTGTGATTTTCATACTATACATTGTATTTCAGTTATTTGTGCTCTCTGTTGTCATTTCTGCACTTTTAGTAATTGCTGGATATCAATGTTTACAGTTCTAAATGTCTATTCTATAGCTTGGACACACCAACTCAGTGGTTTAATTGTTTACTCAGTGGCGCATGCGGTTAGTGCCTTGCTTTGGGAACCTGAGGTCATGGGTTCGAATCCCAGCTCTTACTTTCACTTATTGAGATTTCCTTTTGTGTTCCCTTTAACACGTTCTTCTCGACCTGTCTGGTTTTCCACACGTGTTATATTTTTGCCATCTTTACTGTTGTTGCTCCGCACTGCAGTGGTTCTGCTCTGCATTTGCTTTGCTTCGGGTTCGGGCTTTGTATTGCGCGCTTTCTGCGCTTTGCGCATTTGCTGCGTCGTGTGGTTTTTGCTGTGATTTGGGTGCTCATTGCGCTGAAGGTGCTTGACCCCGCAATTGCTGCTTGCAGCTATATTTATTATTAGGGGTCAAGCACCGAAGGTGCTGAGACACCTATTGTAATTGTTAGTATTATTATTATTAGGGGTCAAGCACCGAAGGTGCTGAGACACCTATTGTAATTGTTAGTATTATTATTATTAGGGGTCAAGCACCGAAGGTGCTGAGACACCTATTGTAATTGTTAGTATTATTATTATTATTATTATTATTCTGCTTCTTCTTCTTAGCCATAGGCGTCTATGGCAGCCCTATGAACCGTACATAGGAAAATGATGAAATTTGGCACAGTTGTAGTGGTGGTCTTACAAAGTCATGTGACCAAAAATGGGGTCTCTAGTACTAACTCTATAGCGCCACCAGCAGTGCAAAAATTCAATGTTTAAAGGGTTATAACTTCTGATCCGCTTGATCTATGAAAATTCTACTTAGTACACGTGATTGCTCTCCTCATGCTTGTTGCTTTTAATATCTTACAGTAAAACTCCACCCATTACAGTAGCAGCCATTTTGAAATGTACAGTATTCCATTTTTTCGCTACTCCTCCTTCAAATTTTGTTCAATTTTTATGAGATTTGGCACAGATGATCTTTGGAGTAAGCCGCATAGAAATGACTGAACAGAATTTTGATATTTATCTTTGTTCAAAAGTAATAAATGCGCAAACTTAACGAGGTTGACGCAAAAATGGTTCTGAAGCTGTAGCTCAGTCATTCTTTGATCAATTGAAATGAAATTTGGTACACTTCATGTGGACCATGAACTTGGGGTCCATGCCAAATTTGGTGACAGCGCCACCTATGGGTCATGAGATAATAAAATAGGCTATTTTTGCCCATAACTTCTGAACTGTTTGTCAGAAAATTATGATCTTGATGTCTATGGATTGCTTACCTCATGCCGCATCTGTCGATGTGTATTATGCCGGGTTTGACCACACACATCTGTCCGACATTTTGAAATTTGTCATAAATTGTTATATCTTTTGAACTATTGGACATATCCGTGCAAAAATCAGTAGGGAGATTCAGCATGATGTCTTGAAGGTACCTTGGAAGTCAGAGTATAGCGCCACCTAGGGGTTATAAACTATAACAGTTCTTATGGAACTGCTTATAACTTCTGAATACTTTGTCTGATATTAATTTCTTTGTGAAATTGTATTCACTGGTTTATGCCGATTGCAACGATACCTCGTTTGTCATTTTCCAACATTCTGTTCATGTGTTATTGTAAAGCATATGGTAGATGATTTTTTGCTACTCTTTTTACAAATTTTGTTTATTTTATGCCAGGTACTGCTCGTATAATGTTTGGAGCAATCCGCACAGAAATGACTGAACAGATTTTTGATATTCTGTTTTCTTTTTCTTAGAAATACCACTCCAAAGTTGACCGTGCCTGTGACGTTGTCTATTTGTCATAGTAAATTAATGTGACTGTATATTACATTGTATAGCATTACTATACAGAATGATCTTCTTGTCTTCAATCTCACTTGAGCTTTTTGATTCTCATATACATTGTATTTCTGTTAGTTCTGCTCTGCACTGTCAGTTCTGCATCTGTGTTGATTGGCATATGTCAATCCTTGCAGCACCTAAGCTGTTTTTTGCTGCCCTTTGAGCTGTGTTAACTGAGTTGCGCATCTGGTTAACCACACGCAATGAGA
This sequence comes from Paramisgurnus dabryanus, assembly GCF_030506205.2. Classification (NCBI taxonomy): domain Eukaryota; kingdom Metazoa; phylum Chordata; class Actinopteri; order Cypriniformes; family Cobitidae; genus Paramisgurnus; species Paramisgurnus dabryanus. Next base: position 977,792 of record NC_133341.1, on the reverse strand, counting down.
TTCTGAGGTCATGGGTTTGAATCCCATGGGCTGTGATATTTTGTCTTAACTTTTTTCTCACTTAAGTTTTGTGATTTTCATACTATACATTGTATTTCAGTTATTTGTGCTCTCTGTTGTCATTTCTGCACGTTTGGTAATTGCTGGATATCAATGTTTACAGCTCTAAATCTCTATTCTATAGCTTGGACACACCAACTCAGTGGTTTAATCGTTTACTCAGTGGCGCATGCGGTTAGTGCGTTGCTTTGGGAACCTGAGGTCATGGGTTCGAATCCCAGCTCTTACTTTCACTTATTGAGATTTCCTTTTGTGTTCCCTTTAACACGTTCTTCTCAACCTGTCTGGTTTTCCACACGTGTTATATTTTTGCCATCTTTACTGTTGTTGCTCCGCACTGCAGTGGTTCTGCTCTGCATTTGCTTTGCTTCGGGTTCGGGCTCTGTATTGCGCGCTTTCTGCGCTTTGCGCATTTGCTGCGTCGTGTGGTTTTTGCTGTGCTTTGGGTGCTCATTGCGCTGAAGGTGCTTGACCCCGCAATTGCTGCTTGCAGCTATATTTATTATTATTAGGGGTCAAGCACCGAAGGTGCTGAGACACCTATTGTAATTGTTAGTATTATTATTAGGGGCCAAGCACCTATGGTGCTGTGGCACCTATTGTTTCTGTTAGTATTATTATTCTTCTTAATCTTCCCCAATGGGAGTCTATGGCAGCCCTATGAACCGTATATAGGAAAATGATGAAATTTGGCACAGTTGTAGTGGTGGTCATAAATAGTCATTTGGCCAAAAATGGGGTCTCTAGCAGTGACTCTATAGCGCCACCATCATCTCAAAAATTCAATGTTCAAATGGTTATAACTCATGATCCATTTGCTCTATGAAAATTCTACTTAGTACACGTGATTGCTCTCCTCATGCTTATTGTTTTTAATACCTTACAGTAAGACTCCACCCATTACAGTAGCGGCCATTTTGAAATGTACAGTATTTCGTTTTTTCGCTACTCCTCCTTCAAATTTGGTTCAATTCTTATGAGATTTGTCACATGTGATCTTTGGAGTGAGCCGCATAGAAATGACTGAACAGAATTTTGATATTTTTCTTTATTTAAAAGTAATTAATGCGTGAACTTAACGAGATTGACGCAAAATTGGTTCTGAAGCTGTATCTCGGTCATTCTTTGATCAATCGAGATGAAATTTGGTACGCTTCATGTCGACCATGAACTGGGGGTCCATGCCAAATTTGGTGACAGCGCCACCTATAGGTCATGAGATAGGAAAAAAGGCTATTTTTGCGCATAACTTCTGAATCGTTTGTCAGAAAATTATGATCTTGGTGTCTACGGATTCCTTGGCTCATGCCGCATCTGTCGATGTGTATTATGCCGGGATTGACCGAACCGTCTGTCCGCCATTTTGAAATTTGTGATAATTTGCTATAACTTTTGAAGTATCGGATATATCGGCGCAAACATCGGTAGGGAGCTTCGGCATGATGTCCTGAGGAAATCAGAGTACAGCGCCACCTAGGGGTTATAAACTATAACAGTTCTTATCGAATTGCTTATAACTTCTGAATTCTTTGGCATGTAAGCTCTTTTCTGCTGACCCTTGAGCTGTGTCTACTGAGTGGCGCATCTGTTAAGTCGTATGCATAGAGATCCTGAGTTCATGGGTTCGAATCCAGCCTGAGGCAGGTGTTAATTTCTTCTATTAAAGTTTTGTTCTTTCCCACCTATTCTTCCTGACCTGTCTGTAGTTCACATATGTTCTATTTTCGTCATGTTTTCTGTTGCTGCTCTGCACTGCAGTGGTTCTGATCTGTGATTGCTACGTTTTGGGTACTTGCTGCGCCTTGTGTTTTTGATTGGGTGCTCAATGCGCATTGGGTGATTGATACCTTCTATGTTGTTTGCTGTGCTTTGGGTGCTCATTTCGCTAAATCTGCTTGGCCCCAAATCGCTGCTTGCAGCTATATTTAGGGGCCAAGCACCTATGGTGCTGTGGCACCTATTGTTTCTGTTAGTATTATTATTCTTCTTAATCTTCCCCAATGGGAGTCTATGGCAGCCCTATGAACCGTATATAGGAAAATGATGAAATTTGGCACAGTTGTAGTGGTGGTCATAAATAGTCATTTGGCCAAAAATGGGGTCTCTAGCAGTGACTCTATAGCGCCACCATCATCTCAAAAATTCAATGTTCAAATGGTTATAACTCATGATCCATTTGCTCTATGAAAATTCTACTTAGTACACGGGATTGCTCTCCTCATGCTTATTGTTTTTAATACCTTACAGTAAGACTCCACCCATTACAGTAGCGGCCATTTTGAAATGTACAGTATTTCGTTTTTTCGCTACTCCTCCTTCAAATTTGGTTCAATTCTTATGAGATTTGTCACATGTGATCTTTGGAGTGAGCCGCATAGAAATGACTGAACAGAATTTTGATATTTTTCTTTATTTAAAAGTAATTAATGCATGAACTTAACGAGATTGACGCAAAATTGGTTCTGAAGCTGTATCTCGGTCATTCTTTGATCAATCGAGATGAAATTTGGTACGCTTCATGTCGACCATGAACTGGGGGTCCATGCCAAATTTGGTGACAGCGCCACCTATGGGTCATGAGATAGGAAAAAAGGCTATTTTTGCGCATAACTTCTGAATCGTTTGTCAGAAAATTATAATCTTGGTGTCTACGGATTCCTTGGCTCATGCCACATCTGTCGATGTGTATTATGCCGGGATTGACCGAACCGTCTGTCCGCCATTTTGAAATTTGTGATAATTTGCTATAACTTTTGAAGTATCGGATATATCGGCGCAAACATCGGTAGGGAGCTTCGGCATGATGTCCTGAGGAAATCAGAGTACAGCGCCACCTAGGGGTTATAAACTATAACAGTTCTTATCGAATTGCTTATAACTTCTGAATTCTTTGGCATGTAAGCTCTTTTCTGCTGACCCTTGAGCTGTGTCTACTGAGTGGCGCATCTGTTAAGTTGTATGCATAGAGATCCTGAGTTCATGGGTTCGAATCCAGCCTGAGGCAGGTGTTAATTTCTTCTATTAAAGTTTTGTTCTTTCCCACCTATTCTTCCTGACCTGTCTGTAGTTCACATATGTTCTATTTTTTTCATGTTTTCTGTTGCTGCTCTGCACTGCAGTGGTTCTGATCTGTGATTGCTACGTTTTGGGTACTTGCTGCGCCTTGTGTTTTTGATTGGGTGCTCAATGCGCATTGGGTGATTGATACCTTCTATGTTGTTTGCTGTGCTTTGGGTGCTCATTTCGCTAAATCTGCTTGGCCCCAAATCGCTGCTTGCAGCTATATTTAGGGGTCAAGCACCGAAGGTGCTGAGACACCTATTGTAATTGTTAGTATTATTATTATTATTATTATTATTATTATTATTCCCCAATGGGAGTCTATGGCAGCCCTATGAACCGTACATAGGAAAATGATGAAATTTGGCACAGTTGTAGAGGTGGTCATAAATAGTCATGTGACCAAAAATGGGGTCTTTAGCAGTAACTCTATAGCGCCACCAGTAGTCCAAAAATTCAATGTTCAAACTGTTATAACTGGTGAACCATTTGATCTATGAAAATTCTACTTAGTACACGTGATTGCTCTCATCCCGCTTATTGAATTTGATACTTTACAGTAAGACTCCACCCATTACAGTAGCAGCCATTTTGAAATGTACAGTATTTCGTTTTTTCGCTACTCCTCCTTCAAATGCGGTTCAATTCTTATGAGATTTGGCACAGATGATCTTTGGAGTGAGCCGCATAGAAATGACCGAACAGAATTTTGATATTTATCTTTGTTCAAAAGTAATAAATGCGCAAACTTAACAAGGTTGACGCAAAAATGGTTCTGAAGCTGTAGCTCGGTCATTCTTTGATCAATTGAAATAAAATTTGGTACACTTAATGTTGACCATGAACCTGGGGTCCATGCCAAATTTGGTGACAGCGCCACCTATGGGTCATGAGATTTAAAAAAATGATATTTTTGCCCATAACTACTGAACTGTTTGTCAGAAAATTATGAACTTAATGTCTATGGATACCTTGCCTCATGCCGCATCTGTCGATGTGTATTATGCCAGGTTTGACTGAACCGCCTGTCCGCCATTTTGAAATTTGACATAAATTGTTATATTTTTTGAACTATTGGACATATCTGCGCAAAAATTGATAAGGAGCTTTGACATGATATCCTGAAGGTACCTGAGAAGTCAGAGTACAGCGCCACCTAGGGTTTATAAACTAATTTGACATATGTTAATCCTTGTAGCTTTCTAATCTCTTTTCTGCTGCCTCATGAGCTGTGTCATCTGAGTGGCGCATCAAGTTAATCATATGTATTGAGATTCTGAGTTCCTGGGTTTGAATCCCACCTGAGTCAGGTATTTTGTTCTTCCTCATCAGTTCTTCTCAACCTGTCTGTAGTTCAAATGTGTTCTATTTTTCCATGTTTGCTGTTGTTGCTCTGCATTGTGGTGGTTCTTGCTGTGCTTTCTGTGCTTTGTGTGCTTGCTGTGCTTTGGGAGTTTGCTGTGCTTTGTGTGCTGGTTGTGCTTTGTGAGCTTGCTGTGCTTTGTGAGCTTGCTGTGCTTTGTGTGCTTGCTGTGCTTTGTGAGTTTGCTGTTCTTTGTGTGCTTACTGTGCCTTGGGTGCTTGCTGTGCTTTGTGAGCTTGCTGTGTTTTGTGTGTTTGCTTTGCTTTGTGAGTTTGCTGTGCTTTGTGAGCTTGCTGTGCTTTGTGAGCTTGCTGTGCTTTGTGTGCTTGCTGTGCTTTGTGAGTTTGCTGTGCTTTGTGAGATTACTGTGCTTTGTGTGCTTGCTGTGCTTTGCGTGCTTGCTGTGCTTTGTGTGCTTGCTGTGCTTTGTGAGCTTGCTGTGCTTTGTGTGCTTGCTGTGCATTGTGAGCTTGCTGTGCATTGTGAGCTTGCTGGGCTTTGTGTGCTTGCTGTGCATTGTGAGCTTGCTGTGCTTTGTGTGCTTGCTGTGCATTGTGTGCTTGCTGTGCTTTGTGTGCTTGCTGTGCTTTGTGAGCTTGCTGTGCTTTGTGTGCCTGCTGTGATTTGTGTAATTGCTGTGCTTTGTGTGCTTGCTGTGCATTGTGAACTTGCTGTGCTTTGTGTGCTTGCTGTGCTGTGTGTGCATTGCGCCGAAGGTGCTTGACCCCGTGTTGCTGCTTGCAGCTATATTGGTCATTGTTTCTGTTAGTAAATTTTTCTTCTTCCACAATGGGAGTCTATGGGAGCCCTATGAACCGTATGTAGGAAAACGATGAAATTTGGCACAGTTGTAGTGGTGGTCATAAATAGTCATGTGGCCAAAAATGGGGTTTCTAGCAGTAACTCTATAGCGCCACCATCATCTCAAAAATTCAATATTCAAATGGTTATAACTCTTGATCCATTAGATCTATGAAAACTCTACTTAGTACACGTGATTGCTCTCATCCCGCTTATTGAATTTGATACTTTACAGTAAGACTCCACCCATTACAGTAGCGGCCATTTTGTAATGTACAGTAATTTGTTTTTTCGCTACTCCTCCTTCAAATGTGGTTAAATTCTTATGAGATTTGGCACAGGTGATCTTTGGAGTGAGCCGCATAGAAATGACTGAACAGAATTTTGATATTTATCTTTGTTCAAAAGTAATAAATGCGCAAACTTAAAGAGGTTGACGCAAAAATGGTTCTGAAGCTGTAGCTCGGTCATTCTTTGATCAATTGAAATGAAATTTGGTACACTTCATGTGGACCATGAACTTGGGGTCCATGCCAAATTTGGTGACAGCGCCACCTATGGGTAATGAGATAGGAAAATAGGCTATTTTTGCCCATAACTTCTGAACTGTTTGTCAGAAAATTATGATCTTGATGTCTATGGATTGCTTACCTCATGTCGCATCTGTCCATGTGTATTATGCTGGGTTTGACTAAACCGCCTGTCCGCGGAAATTTCACATAAATTGTTATATTTTTTGAACTATTGAACATATCAGCGCAAAAATTGGTAAAGAGCTTTGACATGATGTCCTGAAGTTACCTGGGAAGTCAGAGTACAGCGCCACCTAGGGGTTATAAACTATTACAATTCTTATTGATATTATACTGTTATCTCTTTGCTGCCTAATGAACTGTGTCAACTGAGTGGCGCATCTAGTTAATCATATGCATTGAGATTCTGAGTTCCTGGGTTTGAATCCCACCTGAGTCAGGTATTTTGTTCTTCCTCATCAATTCTTCTCAACCTGTCTGTAGTTCACATGTGTTCTATTTTTCCATGATTGCTGTTGTTGCTCTGCATTGTGGTGGTTCTTGCTGTGCTTTGTGTGCTTGCTGTGCTTTGTGTGCTTGCTGTGCTTTGTGTGCTGGTTGTGCTTTGTGAGCTTGCTGTGCTTTGTGAGCTTGCTGTGCTTTGTGAGCTTACTGTGCTTTGTGTGTTTGCTGTGCTTTATGTGCTTGCTGTGCTTTGTGAGCTTACTGTGCTTTGTATGCTTGCTGTGCATTGTGAGCTTGCTGTGCTTTGTGTGCTTGCTGTGCTGTGTGTGCATTGCGCCGAAGGTGCTTGACCCCGTGTTGCTGCTTGCAGCTATATTTAGTATTATTATTATTATTTTTCCCCAATGGGAGTCTATGGCAGCCCTATGAACCGTACATAGGAAAATGATGAAATTTGGCACAGTTGTAGAGGTGGTCATAAATAGTCATGTGACCAAAAATGGGGTCTTTAGCAGTAACTCTATAGCGCCACCAGTAGTCCAAAAATTCAATGTTCAAACTGTTATAACTGGTGAACCATTTGATCTATGAAAATTCTACTTAGTACACGTGATTGCTCTCATCCCGCTTATTGAATTTGATACTTTACAGTAAGACTCCACCCATTACAGTAGCGGCCATTTTGAAATGTACAGTATTTCGTTTTTTCGCTACTCCTTCTTCAAACGTGGTTCAATTCTTATGAGATTTGGCACAGATGATCTTTGGAGTGATCCGCACAGAAATGACCGAACAGAATTTTTATAATTATTTTTGTTCAAAAGTAATAAATGCGCAAACTTAACAAGGTTGACGCAAAAATGGTTCTGAAGCTGTAGCTCGGTCATTCTTTGATCAATTGAAATAAAATTTGGTACACTTAATGTTGACCATGAACCTGGGGTCCATGCCAAATTTGGTGACAGCGCCACCTATGGGTCATGAGATTTAAAAAAAATGATATTTTTGCCCATAACTACTGAACTGTTTGTCATAAAATTATGAACTTGCTGTCTATGGATACCTTGCCTCATGCCGCATCTGTCAATGTGTATTATGCCAGGTTTGACTGAACCGCCTGTCCGCCATTTTGAAATTTGACATAAATTGTTATATTTTTTGAACTATTGGACATATCTGCGCAAAAATTGATAAGGAGCTTTGACATGATATCCTGAAGGTGCCTGAGAAGTCAGAATACAGCGCCACCTAGGGGTAATAAACTATAACAGTTCTTATGGAACTGCTTATAACTTCGGAATACTTTGTCTGATATTAATTTCTTTGTGAAATTGTATTCACTGGTTTATGCCGGTTGCAACGATACCTCATTTGTCATTTTCCAACATTCTGTTCATGTGTTATTGTAAAGCATATGGTATATGATTTTTTCGCTACTCCTTTTACAAATTTTGTTTATTTTTTTCCAGGTTCTGCTCGTATAATGTTTGAAGAAATCCGCACAGAAATGACTGAACAGATTTTTGATATTATGTTCTCTTTCTTAGAAAAACCACTCCAAAGGTGACCGTGCCTGTGACGTTGTCTATTTGTCACAGCAAATTAATGTGACTGTATATTACATTGTATAGCATTACTATACATAATGATCTGCTTGTCTTCAATTTCACTTGAGCTCATGTTCATTGTATTTCTGTTATTTCTGCTTCTGCTGTGTCTTTTCTGCATTTTTGGTGATTGACATATGTCAATCCTTGCAGATATCTAATCTTTTTCTGCTGCCCCATGAACTGTGTCAACTGAGTGGTGCATCCAGTTAATTACCTGCATTGAGATTCTGAGTTCTTGGGTTCGAATCCCACATGAGTCATGTATTAGGTTTTTCTATTAATGTTTTGTTCTTCCTCATCAATTCTTCTCAACCTGTCTGTAGTTCACATATGTTCTATTTTTCCATGTTTACTGTTGTTGCGCTTCATTGTGGTGGTTCTGCTCTGTGATTCCTGAGCCTTGCGTGTTTGATGCACTTTATGGTGCTTGCTGTGCTTTGTGTGCTTGCTGTGCTTTGTGAGCTTCCTGTGCTTTGTGTGCTTGCTGTGCTTTGTGTGCTTGCTGTGCTTTGTGTGCTTGCTGTGCTATGTGAGCTTGCTGTGCTTTGTGTGCTTCCTGTGCATTGTGTGCTTGCTGTGCTTTGTGTGCTTGCTGTGCTTTGTGTGCTTGCTGTGCTTTGTGAGCTTCCTGTGCATTGTGTGCTTGCTGTGCTTTGTGTGCTTGCTGTGCTTTGTGTGCTTGCTGTGCTATGTGAGCTTGCTGTGCTTTGTGTACTGGCTGTGCTTTGTGTGCTGGCTGTGCTTGGTGAGCTTGCTGTGCTTTATGAGCTTGTTGTGCTTTTTGAGCTTGCTGTGCTTTGTGTGTTTGATATGCTTTGTGTGCTTGCTGTGTTTTGTGAGCTTACTGTGCTTTGTGTGCTTGCTATGCTTTGTGAGCTTGCTGTGCTTTGTGAGCTTGCTGTGCTCTGTGAGCTTGCTGTGCTTTGTATGCTTGCTGTGCTTTGTGAGCTTGCTGTGCTTTGTGTGCTGGCTGTGCTTGGTGAGCTTGCTGTGCTATGTGAGCTTGCTGTGCTTTGTGTACTGGCTGTGCTTTGTGTGCTGGCTGTGCTTGGTGAGCTTGCTGTGCTTTATGAGCTTGTTGTGCTTTTTGAGCTTGCTGTGCTTTGTGTGTTTGATATGCTTTGTGTGCTTGCTGTGTTTTGTGAGCTTACTGTGCTTTGTGTGCTTGCTATGCTTTGTGAGCTTGTAGTGCTTTGTGAGCTTGCTGTGCTCTGTGAGCTTGCTGTGCTTTGTATGCTTGCTGTGCTTTGTGAGCTTGCTGTGCTTTGTGTGCTGGCTGTGCTTGGTGAGCTTGCTGTGCTTTGTGAGCTTGTTGTGCTTTTTGAGCTTGCTGTGCTTTGTGTGTTTGATATGCTTTGTGTGCTTGCTGTGTTTTGTGAGCTTACTGTGCTTTGTGTGCTTGCTATGCTTTGTGAGCTTGCTGTGCTTTGTGAGCTTGCTGTGCTCTGTGAGCTTGCTGTGCTTTGTATGCTTGCTGTGCTTTGTGAGCTTGCTGTGCTTTGTGAGCTTGCTGTGCTTTGTGTGCTTGCTGTGCTTTGTGTGTCTGCTGTGCTTTGTGTGCTGGCTGTGCTTTGTGTGCTTGGTGAGCTTGCTGTGCTTTGTGTGCTTGCTGTGCTTTGTGAGCTTGCTGTGATTTGTGAGCTTGCTGTGTTTTGTGTGCATGCTTTTGGTGCTAATTTTTGCGCTGAAGGTGCTTGGCCCCGAGTTGCTGCTTGCAGCTATATTTAGTATTATTAGGGGTCAAGCACCGAAGGTGCTGAGACACCTATTGTAATTGTTAGTATTATTAGGGGCCAAGCACCTATGGTGCTGTGGCACCTATTGTTTCTGTTAGTATTATTATTCTTCTTAATCTTCCCCAATGGGAGTCTATGGCAGCCCTATGAACCGTATATAGGAAAATGATGAAATTTGGCACAGTTGTAGTGGTGGTCATAAATAGTCATTTGGCCAAAAATGGGGTCTCTAGCAGTGACTCTATAGCGCCACCATCATCTCAAAAATTCAATGTTCAAATGGTTATAACTCATGATCCATTTGCTCTATGAAAATTCTACTTAGTACACGTGATTGCTCTCCTCATGCTTATTGTTTTTAATACCTTACAGTAAGACTCCACCCATTACAGTAGCGGCCATTTTGAAATGTACAGTATTTCGTTTTTTCGCTACTCCTCCTTCAAATTTGGTTCAATTCTTATGAGATTTGTCACATGTGATCTTTGGAGTGAGCCGCATAGAAATGACTGAACAGAATTTTGATATTTTTCTTTATTTAAAAGTAATTAATGCGTGAACTTAACGAGATTGACGCAAAATTGGTTCTGAAGCTGTATCTCGGTCATTCTTTGATCAATCGAGATGAAATTTGGTACGCTTCATGTCGACCATGAACTGGGGGTCCATGCCAAATTTGGTGACAGCGCCACCTATAGGTCATGAGATAGGAAAAAAGGCTATTTTTGCGCATAACTTCTGAATCGTTTGTCAGAAAATTATGATCTTGGTGTCTACGGATTCCTTGGCTCATGCCGCATCTGTCGATGTGTATTATGCCGGGATTGACCGAACCGTCTGTCCGCCATTTTGAAATTTGTGATAATTTGCTATAACTTTTGAAGTATCGGATATATCGGCGCAAACATCGGTAGGGAGCTTCGGCATGATGTCCTGAGGAAATCAGAGTACAGCGCCACCTAGGGGTTATAAACTATAACAGTTCTTATCGAATTGCTTATAACTTCTGAATTCTTTGGCATGTAAGCTCTTTTCTGCTGACCCTTGAGCTGTGTCTACTGAGTGGCGCATCTGTTAAGTCGTATGCATAGAGATCCTGAGTTCATGGGTTCGAATCCAGCCTGAGGCAGGTGTTAATTTCTTCTATTAAAGTTTTGTTCTTTCCCACCTATTCTTCCTGACCTGTCTGTAGTTCACATATGTTCTATTTTTGTCATGTTTTCTGTTGCTGCTCTGCACTGCAGTGGTTCTGATCTGTGATTGCTACGTTTTGGGTACTTGCTGCGCCTTGTGTTTTTGATTGGGTGCTCAATGCGCATTGGGTGATTGATACCTTCTATGTTGTTTGCTGTGCTTTGGGTGCTCATTTCGCTAAATCTGCTTGGCCCCAAATCGCTGCTTGCAGCTATATTTATTATTATTATTATTCTGCTTCTTCTTCTTCTTCTTAGCCATAGGCGTCTATGGCAGCCCTATGAACCGTACATAGGAAAATGATGAAATTTGGCACAGTTGTAGTGGTGGTCTTAAAAAGTCATGTGACCAAAAATGGGGTCTCTAGTACTAATTCTATAGCGCCACCAGCAGTTCAAAAATTCAATGTTCAAAGGGTTATAACTTCTGATCCGCTTGATCTATGAAAATTCTACTTAGTACACGTGATTGCTCTCCTCATGCTTGTTGATTTTAATACCTTACAGTAAAACTCCACCCATTACAGTAGCGGCCATTTTGAAATGTACAGTATTCCATTTTTTCGCTACTCCTCCTTCAAATGTTGTTCAATTCTTATGAGATTTGGCACAGATGATCTTTGGAGTAAGCCGCATAGAAATGACTGAACAGAATTTTGATATTTATCTTTGTTCAAAAGTAATAAATGCGCAAACTTAACGAGGTTGACGCAAAAATGGTTCTGAAGCTGTAGCTCAGTCATTCTTTGATCAATTGAAATGAAATTTGGTACACTTCATGTGGACCATGAACTTGGGGTCCATGCCAAATTTGGTGACAGCGCCACCTATGGGTCATGAGATAATAAAATAGGCTATTTTTGCCCATAACTTCTGAACTGTTTGTCAGAAAATTATGATCTTGATGTCTATGGATTGCTTACCTCATGCCGCATCTGTCGATGTGTATTATGCCGGGTTTGACCGAACCGCCTGTCCGCCATTTTGAAATTTCACATAATTTGTTATATTTTTTGAACTATTGGACATATCCGCGCAAAAATTAGTAAGGAGCTTCGACATGATGTCCTGAAGGTACCTGGGAAGTCAGAGTACAGCGCCACCTAGGGGTTATAAACTATAACAGTTCTCATGGAACTGCTTATAACTTCTGAATACTTTGTCTGATATTAATTTCTTTGTGAAATTGTATTCACTGGTTTATGCCGATTGCAACGATGCCTCGTTTGTCATTTTCCAACATTCTGTTCATGTGTTATTGTAAAGCATATGGTAGATTATTTTTTCGCTACTCCTTTTACAAATGTTGTTTATTTTATGCCAGGTACTGCTCGTATAATGTTTGGAGCAATCCGCACAGAAATGACCGAACAGATTTTTGATATTCTGTTCTCTTTCTTAGAAATACCACTCCAAAGTTGACCGTGCCTGTGACGTTGTCTATTTGTCATAGTAAATAAATGTGACTGTATATTACATTGTATAGCATTACTATACAGAATGATGTTCTTGTCTTCAATCTCATTTGAGCTTTTTGATTCCCATATACATTGTATTTCTGATAGTTCTGCTCTGCACTGTCAGTTCTGCATCTGTGTTGATTGGCACACGTCAATCCTTGAAGCACCTAAGCTGTTTTTTGCTGCCCTTTGAGCTGTGTTAGCTGAGTTGCGCATCTGGTTAACCACATGCCATGAGATTCTGAGGTCATGGGTTCAAACCCCATGTGCAGTGATATTTTGTCTTAACTTTTTTCTCACTTAAGTTTTGTGATTTTCATACAATACATTGTATTTCAGTTATTTGTGCTCTCTGTTGTTATTTCTGCACGTTTGGTAATTGCTGGATATCAATGTTTACAGCTCTAAATCTCTATTCTATAGCTTGGACACACCAACTCAGTGGTTTAATCGTTTACTCAGTGGCGCATGCGGTTAGTGCGTTGCTTTGGGAACCTGAGGTCATGGGTTCGAATCCCAGCTCTTACTTTCACTTATTGAGATTTCCTTTTGTGTTCCCTTTAACACGTTCTTCTCGACCTGTCTGGTTTTCCACACGTGTTATATTTTTGCCATCTTTACTGTTGTTGCTCCGCACTGCAGTGGTTCTGCTCTGCATTTGCTTTGCTTCGGGTTCGGGCTCTGTATTGCGCGCTTTCTGCGCATTTGCTGCGTCGTGTGGTTTTTGCTGTGCTTTGGGTGCTCATTGCGCTGAAGGTGCTTGACCCCGCAATTGCTGCTTGCAGCTATATTGGTCATTGTTTCTGTTAGTAAATTTTTCTTCTTCCCCAATGGGAGTCTATGGCAGCCCTATGAACCGTATGTAGGAAAATGATGAAATTTGGCACAGTTGTAGTGGAGGTCATAAATAGTCATGTGGCCAAAAATGGGGTCTCCAGCAGTAACCCTATAGCGCCACCATCAGCTCAAAAATTCAATGTTCAAATGGTTATAAATGCTGATCCGCTTGATCTATGAAAATTCTACTTAGTACAGGTGATTGCTCTCCTCATGCTTATTGTTTTTAACACCTTACAGTAAGACTCCACCCATTACAGTAGGGGCCATTTTGAAATGTACAGTATTTCGTTTTTTCGCTACTCCTCCTTCAAATTTGGTGCAATTGTTATGAATTTTGGCACAGGTGATCTTTGGAGTGAGCCGCACAGAAATGACTGAACAGAATTTTGATATTTATCTTTGTTTAAAAGTAATAAATGCGCAAACTTAACGAGGTTGACACAAAAATAGTTCTGAGGCTGAATCTCGGTCATTCTTTGATCAATTGAAATTCAATTTGGTACGTGTCATGTCGACTATGAACTGGGGGTCCATGCCAAATTCGGTGACAGCGCCACCTATGGGTCATGAGATATGGAAAATAGCTATTTTTGCTCATAACTACTGAACTGTTTGTCAGAAAATTATGATCTTGATGTCTATGGATTGCTTACCTCATGCCGCATCTGTCGATGTGTATTATGCCGGGTTTGACCGAACCACCTGTCCACTATTTTGAAATTTGTCATAAATTGTCATAACTTTTGAAGTATTAGATAAATCGGCACAAAAATAGATATGGAGCTTCGGCATGATGTCCTGAAGGTACCTGGGAAGTCAGAGTACGGCGCCACCTAGGGGTTATAAACTATAACAGTTCTTATAGAACTGCTTATAACTTCTGAATACTTTGTCTGATATTAATTTTCTTTGTGAAATTGTATTCACTGGTTTATGCCGATTGCAACGATACCTTGTTTGTCATTTTCCATCATTCTGTTCATGTGTTATTGTGAGGCATATGGTAAATGATTTTTTCGCTACTCCTTTTACAAATATTGTTTATTTTATGCCAGGTTCTGCTCGTATAATGTTTGGAGCAATCCGCACAGAAATGACTGAACAGATTTTTCTGGCACCTAGGAATTTTTTTAAGAAATACCTCTGTAAAGTTGATCGTGCCTGTGATGTTGTCTATTTGTCATAGTTAATTACTGTATATTACATTTTATAGCGTTACTCTACAGAATGTTCTTCTTGTCTTCAATCTCACTTGAGTTTTTTGATTCTCATATACATAGTATTTCTGTTATTTCTGCTCTGTCATTTCTATATCTTTGGTGATTGGCATATGTCAATGTTTGCATCTCTGTAATCTCTTCTCGGCTGCCCCTTGTACTGTGTCAGCTGAGTGGTGCGGCGAGTAAGGCACACGCAAAGAGATTCTGAGTTCTTGGGTTCGAATCCTGCTTTGAGGCAGGTGTTAATTTCTTCTATTAACGTTTTGTTCTTTCTCACCTATTATTCTCGACCTGTCTGTAGTTCACATATGTTCTATTTTTGCCATGTTTTCGGTTGTTTCTCTGCACTGCAGTGGTTCTGCTCTGTGATTGATGCTACGCTTTGAGTTCTTTGCAGCGCCTTGTATTCTTGATGCACCTTGGGCTCTCAATGCGCCCTAGGTGATGATATGTTGTATGTTTCTTGCTGTGCTTTGGGTGCTCATTGGGCTGAAGGTGCTTGGCCCCGAATCGCTGCTTGCAGCTATATTGGTCATTGTTTCTGTTAGTAATTTTTCTTCTTCCCCAATGGGAGTCTATGGCAGCCCTATGAAGCGTATGTAGGAAAATGATGAAATTTGGCATAGTTGTAGTGGTGGTCATAAATAGTCATGTGGCCAAAAATGGGGTCTCTAGCAGTAACTCTATAGCGCCACCATTATCTCAAAAATTCAATATTCAAATGGTTATAACTCATGATCCATTAGATCTATGAAAATTCTACTTAGTGCATGTGATTGCTCTCATCCCGCTTATTGAATTTGATACTTTACATTAAGACTCCACCCATTACAGTAGCGGCCATTTTGAAATGTACAGTATTTCGTTTTTTCGCTACTCCTCCTTCAAATGTGGTTCAATTCTTATGAGATTTGGCACAGGTGATCTTTGGAGTCAGCCGCATAGAAATGACTGAACAGAATTTTGATATTTTTTTTTATTCAAAAGTTATTAATGCGTGAACTTAACGAGATTGACGGAAAAATGGTTCTGAAGCTGTAGCTCGGTCATTCTTTGATCTATCGAGATGAAATTTGGTACACTTCATGTCGACCATGAACTGTGGGTCCATGCCAAATTTGGTGACAGCGCCACCTATGGGTCATGAGATATGAAAAAAGGCTATTTTTGCCCATATCTACTGAATCGTTTGTCAGAAAATTATGATCTTGGTGTCTACGGATTCCTTGGCTCATGCCGCATCTGTCGATATGTATTATGCCGGCTTTGACCGAATCGCCTGTCCGCCATTTTGAAATTTGTGAAAATTTGCTATAACTTTTGAAGTATCGGATATATCGGGGCAAAAATCGGTAGGGAGCTTCGGCATGATGTCCTGAGGAAATCAGAGAATAGCGCCACTTAGGGGTTATAAACTATAACAGTTCTTATAGAACTGCTTATAACTTCTGAATTCTTTGTATGGCATGTAAGCTCTTTTCTGCTGCTCATTGAGCTGTGTCTACTGAGTGGCACATCTGTCTAAGTCGTATGCATAGAGATCCTGAGTTCATGGGTTTGAATCTAGCCTGAGGCAGGTGTTAGTTTCTTCTATTAAAGTTTTGTTCTTTCCCACCTATTCTTCTTGACCTGTCTGTAGTTCACATATGTTCTATTTTTGCCATGTTTTCTGTTGCTGCTCTGCACTGCGGTGGTTCTGCTCTGTCACTGCAACGCTTTGGGTACTTGCTGCGCTTTGTGTTCTTGATGCACCTTGGGTGGTCAGTGAGCATTGGGTTATTGATACCTTCTATGTTGCTTGCTGTGCTTTGGGTGCTCATTGCGCTAAAGGTGCTTGGCCCCGAATCGCTGCTTGCAGCTATATTTAGGGGTCAAGCACCGAAGGTGCTGAGACACCTATTGGAATTGTACTTTTTTCTTCTTCTTAGCCATTGGTGCCTATGGCAGCCCTATGAACCGTACATAGGAAAATGATGAAATTTGGCACAGTTATAGAGGTCGTCCTGAAAAGTCAAGTGACCAAAAATGGGGTCTCTAGCATTAACTCTATAGCGCCACCAGCAGTGCAAAAAATCAATGTTCAAATGGTTATAACTGCTGATCCGCTTGATCTATGAAAATTCTACTTAGTACACGTGATTGCTCTCCTCATGCTTGTTGCTTTTAATACCTTACAGTAAAACTCCACCCATTACAGTAGCGGCCATTTTGAAATGTACAGTATTCAATTTTTTCGCTACTCCTCCTTCAAATGTTGTTCAATTCTTATGAGATTTGGCACAGATGATCTTTGGAGTAAGCCGCATAGAAATGACTGAACAGAATTTTGATATTTATCTTTGTTCAAAAGTAATAAATGCGCAAACTTAACGAGGTTGACGCAAAAATGGTTCTGAAGCTGTAGCTCAGTCATTCTTTGATCAATCGAGATGAAATTTGGTACGCTTCATGTCGACCATGAACTGGGGGTCCATGCCAATCTTGGTGACAGCGCCACCTATGGGTCATGAGATATGAAAAAAGGCTATTTTTGCGCATAACTTCTGAATCGTTTGTCAGAAAATTATGATCTTGGTGTCTACGGATTCCTTACCTCATGCCGCAGCTGTCGATGTGTATTATGCCGGGTTTGACCGAACCGCCTGTCCGCCATTTTGAAATTTGTCATAAATTGTTATAACTTTTGAAGTATTGGATATATTGGTGCAAAAATCGGTAGGAAGCTTCGGCATGATGTCCTGATTGTATCTGGGAAGTCAGAATACAGCGCCACCTAGGGGTTATAAACTATAACAGTTCTTATAGAACTGCTCATAACTTCTGAATACTTTGTCGGATATTAATTTTCTTTGTGAAATTGTATTCACTGGTTTATGCCGATTGCAACGATACCTCGTTTGTCATTTTCCATCATTCTGTTCATGTGTTATTGTAAGGCATATGGTAAATGATTTTTTCGCTACTCCTTTTACAAATTTTGTTTATTTTATGCCAGGTTCTGCTCGTATAATGTTTGGAGCAATCCGCACAGAAATGACTGAACAGATTTTTCTTGCACCTAGGAATTTTTTTGAGAAAAACCTCTGTAAAGTTGATCGTCCCTGTGATGTTGTCTATTTGTCATAGTTAATTACTTTATATTACATTTTATAGCGTTACTCTACGGAATGTTCTTCTTGTCTTCAATCTCACTTGAGCTTTTTGATTCTCATATACATTGTATTTCTGTGATTTCTGCTCTGCGTTGTCATTTCTACATCTTTGGTGATTGGCATATGTCAATGCTTGCATTTCTGTAATCTCTTTCCTGCTGCCCCTTGAGCTGTGTCTGCTGAGTGGCGCATCCACTAAGTCGTATGCATAGAGATCCTGAGTTCATGGGTTCGAATCCCACCTGAGGCAGGTGTCAATTTCTTCTATTAAAGTTTTGTTCTTTCCCACCTATTCTTCTTGACCTGTCTGTAGTTCACATATGTTCTATTTTTGCCATGTTTTCTGTTGCTGCTCTGCACTGCGGTGGTTCTGCTCTGTCATTGCAACGCTTTGGGTACTTGCTGCGCTTTGTGTTCTTGATGCACCTTGGGTGGTCAGTGAGCATTGGGTTATTGATACCTTCTATGTTGCTTGCTGTGCTTTGGGTGCTCATTGCGCTAAAGGTGCTTGGCCCCGAATCGCTGCTTGCAGCTATATTGGTCATTGTTTCTGTTAGTAAATTTTTCTTCTTCCCCAATGGGAGTCTATGGCAGCCCTATGAAGCGTATGTAGGAAAATGATGAAATTTGGCATAGTTGTAGTGGTGGTCATAAAGAGTCATGTGGCCAAAAATGGGGTCTCTAGCTGTAACTCTATAGCGCCACCATTATCTCAAAAATTCAATATTCAAATGGTTATAACTCATGATCCATTAGATCTATGAAAATTCTACTTAGTGCATGTGATTGCTCTCATCCCGCTTATTGAATTTGATACTTTACATTAAGACTCCACCCATTACAGTAGCGGCCATTTTGAAATGTACAGTATTTCGTTTTTTCGCTACTCCTCCTTCAAATGTGGTTCAATTCTTATGAGATTTGGCACAGGTGATCTTTGGAGTCAGCCGCATAGAAATGACTGAACAGAATTTTGATATTTTTTTTTATTCAAAAGTTATTAATGCGTGAACTTAACGAGATTGACGGAAAAATGGTTCTGAAGCTGTAGCTCGGTCATTCTTTGATCTATCGAGATGAAATTTGGTACACTTCATGTCGACCATGAACTGTGGGTCCATGCCAAATTTGGTGACAGCGCCACCTATGGGTCATGAGATATGAAAAAAGGCTATTTTTGCCCATATCTACTGAATCGTTTGTCAGAAAATTATGATCTTGGTGTCTACGGATTCCTTGGCTCATGCCGCATCTGTCGATATGTATTATGCCGGCTTTGACCGAATCGCCTGTCCGCCATTTTGAAATTTGTGAAAATTTGCTATAACTTTTGAAGTATCGGATATATCGGGGCAAAAATCGGTAGGGAGCTTCGGCATGATGTCCTGAGGAAATCAGAGAATAGCGCCACTTAGGGGTTATAAACTATAACAGTTCTTATAGAACTGCTTATAACTTCTGAATTCTTTGTATGGCATGTAAGCTCTTTTCTGCTGCTCATTGAGCTGTGTCTACTGAGTGGCACATCTGTCTAAGTCGTATGCATAGAGATCCTGAGTTCATGGGTTTGAATCTAGCCTGAGGCAGGTGTTAGTTTCTTCTATTAAAGTTTTGTTCTTTCCCACCTATTCTTCTTGACCTGTCTGTAGTTCACATATGTTCTATTTTTGCCATGTTTTCTGTTGCTGCTCTGCACTGCGGTGGTTCTGCTCTGTCACTGCAACGCTTTGGGTACTTGCTGCGCTTTGTGTTCTTGATGCACCTTGGGTGGTCAGTGAGCATTGGGTTATTGATACCTTCTATGTTGCTTGCTGTGCTTTGGGTGCTCATTGCGCTAAAGGTGCTTGGCCCCGAATCGCTGCTTGCAGCTATATTTAGGGGTCAAGCACCGAAGGTGCTGAGACACCTATTGGAATTGTACTTTTTTCTTCTTCTTAGCCATTGGTGCCTATGGCAGCCCTATGAACCGTACATAGGAAAATGATGAAATTTGGCACAGTTATAGAGGTCGTCCTGAAAAGTCAAGTGACCAAAAATGGGGTCTCTAGCATTAACTCTATAGCGCCACCAGCAGTGCAAAAAATCAATGTTCAAATGGTTATAACTGCTGATCCGCTTGATCTATGAAAATTCTACTTAGTACACGTGATTGCTCTCCTCATGCTTGTTGCTTTTAATACCTTACAGTAAAACTCCACCCATTACAGTAGCGGCCATTTTGAAATGTACAGTATTCAATTTTTTCGCTACTCCTCCTTCAAATGTTGTTCAATTCTTATGAGATTTGGCACAGATGATCTTTGGAGTAAGCCGCATAGAAATGACTGAACAGAATTTTGATATTTATCTTTGTTCAAAAGTAATAAATGCGCAAACTTAACGAGGTTGACGCAAAAATGGTTCTGAAGCTGTAGCTCAGTCATTCTTTGATCAATCGAGATGAAATTTGGTACGCTTCATGTCGACCATGAACTGGGGGTCCATGCCAATCTTGGTGACAGCGCCACCTATGGGTCATGAGATATGAAAAAAGGCTATTTTTGCGCATAACTTCTGAATCGTTTGTCAGAAAATTATGATCTTGGTGTCTACGGATTCCTTACCTCATGCCGCAGCTGTCGATGTGTATTATGCCGGGTTTGACCGAACCGCCTGTCCGCCATTTTGAAATTTGTCATAAATTGTTATAACTTTTGAAGTATTGGATATATTGGTGCAAAAATCGGTAGGAAGCTTCGGCATGATGTCCTGATTGTATCTGGGAAGTCAGAATACAGCGCCACCTAGGGGTTATAAACTATAACAGTTCTTATAGAACTGCTCATAACTTCTGAATACTTTGTCGGATATTAATTTTCTTTGTGAAATTGTATTCACTGGTTTATGCCGATTGCAACGATACCTCGTTTGTCATTTTCCATCATTCTGTTCATGTGTTATTGTAAGGCATATGGTAAATGATTTTTTCGCTACTCCTTTTACAAATTTTGTTTATTTTATGCCAGGTTCTGCTCGTATAATGTTTGGAGCAATCCGCACAGAAATGACTGAACAGATTTTTCTTGCACCTAGGAATTTTTTTGAGAAAAACCTCTGTAAAGTTGATCGTCCCTGTGATGTTGTCTATTTGTCATAGTTAATTACTTTATATTACATTTTATAGCGTTACTCTACGGAATGTTCTTCTTGTCTTCAATCTCACTTGAGCTTTTTGATTCTCATATACATTGTATTTCTGTGATTTCTGCTCTGCGTTGTCATTTCTACATCTTTGGTGATTGGCATATGTCAATGCTTGCATTTCTGTAATCTCTTTCCTGCTGCCCCTTGAGCTGTGTCTGCTGAGTGGCGCATCCACTAAGTCGTATGCATAGAGATCCTGAGTTCATGGGTTCGAATCCCACCTGAGGCAGGTGTCAATTTCTTCTATTAAAGTTTTGTTCTTTCCCACCTATTCTTCTTGACCTGTCTGTAGTTCACATATGTTCTATTTTTGCCATGTTTTCTGTTGCTGCTCTGCACTGCGGTGGTTCTGCTCTGTCATTGCAACGCTTTGGGTACTTGCTGCGCTTTGTGTTCTTGATGCACCTTGGGTGGTCAGTGAGCATTGGGTTATTGATACCTTCTATGTTGCTTGCTGTGCTTTGGGTGCTCATTGCGCTAAAGGTGCTTGGCCCCGAATCGCTGCTTGCAGCTATATTTATTATTATTATTCTGCTTCTTCTTCTTCTTAGCCATAGGCGTCTATGGCAGCCCTATGAACCGTACATAGGAAAATGATGAAATTTGGCACAGTTGTAGTGATGGTCTTAAAAAGTCATGTGACCAAAAATGGGGTCTCTAGTACTAACTCTATAGCGCCACCAGCAGTTCAAAAATTCAGTGTTCAAAGGGTTATAACTTCTGATCCGCTTGATCTATGAAAATTCTACTTAGTACACGTGATTTCTCTCCTCATGCTTGTTGATTTTAATACCTTACAGTAAAACTCCACCCATTACAGTAGCGGCCATTTTGAAATGTACAGTATTCCATTTTTTCGCTACTCCTCCTTCAAATTTGGTTCAATTGTTATGAAATTTGGCACAGATGATCTTTGGAGTAAGCCGCATAGAAATGACTGAACAGAATTTTGATATTTATCTTTGTTCAAAAGTAATAAATGCGCAAACTTAACGAGGTTGACGCAAAAATGGTTCTGAAGCTGTAGCTCAGTCATTCTTTGATCAATTGAAATGAAATTTGGTACACTTCATGTGGACCATGAACTTGGGGTCCATGCCAAATTTGGTGACAGCGCCACCTATGGGTCATGAGATATGAAAATAGGCTATTTTTGCCCATAACTTCTGAACTGTTTGTCAGAAAATTATGATCTTGATGTCTATGGATTGCTTATCTCATGCCGCATCTGTCGATGTGTATTATGCCGGGTTTGATCGAACCGCCTGTCCGCCATTTTGAAATTTCACATAATTTGTTATATTTTTTGAACTATTGGACATATCCGCGCAAAAATTAGTAAGGAGCTTCGACATGATGTCCTGAAGGTACCTGGGAAGTCAGAGTACAGCGCCACCTAGGTGTTATAAACTATAACAGTTATTATGGAACTGCTTATAACTTCTGAATACTTTGTCTGATATTTATTTCTTTGTGAAATTGTATTCACTGGTTTATGCCGATTGCAACGATACCTCGTTTGTCATTTTCCAACATTCTGTTCATGTATTATTGTAAAGCATATGGTAAATGATTTTTTGGCTACTCTTTTTACAAATTTTGTTTATTTTATGCCAGGTACTGCTCGTATAATGTTTGGAGCAATCCGCACAGAAATGACTGAACAGATTTTTGATATTCTGTTTTCTTTTTCTTAGAAATACCACTCCAAAGTTGACCGTGCCTGTGACGTTGTCTATTTGTCATAGTAAATTAATGTGACTGTATATTACATTGTATAGCATTACTATACAGAATGATCTTCTTGTCTTCAATCTCACTTGAGCTTTTTGATTCTCATATACATTGTATTTCTGTTAGTTCTGCTCTGCACTGTCAGTTCTGCATCTGTCTTGATTGGCATATGTCAATCCTTGCAGCACCTAAGCTGTTTTTTGCTGCCCTTTGAGCTGTGTTAACTGAGTTGCGCATCTGGTTAACCACATGCCATGAGATTCTGAGGTCATGGGTTTGAATCCCATGGGCTGTGATATTTTGTCTTAACTTTTTTCTCACTTAAGTTTTGTGATTTTCATACTATACATTGTATTTCAGTTATTTGTGCTCTCTGTTCGTTTGGTAATTGCTGGATATCAATGTTTACAGGTCTAAATCTCTATTCTATAGCTTGGACACACCAACTCTGTGGTTTAATCGTTTACTCAGTGGCGCATGCGGTTAGTGCGTTGCTTTGGGAACCTGAGGTCATGGGTTTGAATCCCAGCTCTTACTTTCACTTATTGAGATTTCCTTTTGTGTTCCCTTTAACACGTTCTTCTCGACCTGTCTGGTTTTCCACACGTGTTATATTTTTGCCATCTTTACTGTTGTTGCTCCGCACTGCAGTGGTTCTGCTCTGCATTTGCTTTGCTTCGGGTTCGGGCTCTGTATTGCGCGCTTTCTGCGCTTTGCGCATTTGCTGCGTCGTGCCGTTTTTGCTGTGCTTTGGGTGCTCATTGCGCTGAAGGTGCTTGACCCCGTATCGCTGCTTGCAGCTATATTTATTATTATATTTCTTCTTCCCCAATGGGAGTCTATGGCAGCCCTATGAACCGTATATAGGAAAATGAAAAAAATTTGCCACACTTGTAGTGGTGGTCCTAAATAGTTATGTGACCAAATATGGGGTCTCTAGCATTAACTCTATAGCGCCACCAACACTTCAAAAATTCAATATTCAAATGGTTATAACTCTAGAATAATTTGATCAACAAAAATTCTACTTAGTACATCTGATTGCTCTCCTCACGCTCATTACAATGAACACCTTACATTAAGACTCCACCCATTACAGTAGCGGCCATTTTGAAAAGTACAGTATTTTGTTTTTTCGCTACTACTTTTGCAGCGTTCATTGCATTGTTACGCAATTTGGCACAGATAATCTTTGGACCGAGGTGCAGAGAAATGACCGAACAGAATTTTGATTTTTATCTTTGTTCAAAAGTTATAAATGCGTACATTTATCGATGTCGACCCAAAATTCGTTCTGAGTCATTATCTCGGTCATTCTTTGATCAATTGAAATAAAACTTGGTACCCTTCATAAGGACCATGAACTGGGGTACCATGTCAAATTTGAGGACAGCGCCACCTATGGGTCATGAGATATGAAAAATGGCTATTTTTGCCCATAACTTTTGAAATGTTTGATAGAAAATTATGCTCTTGGTGTCTATGGATTCCTTGGCTCATGACAAATCTGTCGATATATATTATGCCAGAAATTACCAAACTGCCTGTCCACCATTTTGAATTTTGTCATATATTGTGATAACTATTATTTGATATAATGTATCGGCACAAAAATCGGTAGGGAGCATCGGTATGATGTCCTGAAGGTACCTGGGAAATCTGAAAACAGCGCCACCTAGGGTTTATAAACTATATAAAACAGCCTATAACTTCTAAAAACTTTGTCCGATATTCATTTTCTTTGTGGATTTTTATTCACTGGTTTCTGTCGATTGCAACGATATCTCATTTGTCAGTTTCCAACATTCTGTTAATATTTTATTACATAGCATATGTGAAGTAGTTTTTTCGCTACTACTTTTGCAAATTAAGTCTATTTTATGCCGGGCTCTGCTCACATAAACTTTAGAGCAATCCGCATAGAAATGACCAAACACATTTTTTATATTATCTGCCATTCCCGAGAAATACCTCTCCAAAGTTGACTGTCCCTGTGACATTGTCTCTTTGTCATATTAAATTATTATGACTGTATTATAACATGTTGTACATTCCTATACAACATGTTTTTCTTGACTTAAACTTTAACTGTTCTCACTTAAACTATCTGATTATCATATAAATTGTAATTTTGTTATTTCTGCTCTGCAATGTCATGTCTGCATCTTCCTTGATTGTGCCATTTGAATGTTTGCAGCTCTGAAAACCTTGGCTAGCTACACTGCCTGTGTAGCGCAGTCTACTAAACGCATGCATCAAAACTCAGAGGTTGAGGGTTCAAATCCCACCTGATGCATGTGTTATGTTTTACTAATAAGATTTTGTTTTGAGTTAATTCTCACCTATTATTCTTAACCAGTCTGTTTTCCATGTTCTGCACTGCTTGTCATAATTTGGTTGCCAATCGCCACCACCATTTCAAAAATGCAGTAGCAGCCATTTTGAAAAGTACAGTATTCAGTTTTTTTGCTACTACTTTTGCAGTGTTTCTTGAATTGTTACACAATTTGGCTCAAATTTTCTTTGGACGGAGCCAATTTTGATTTTGATTTTTATCTTTGTTCAAAAGTTATAAATGCGTACATTTAACGAAGTCGACCCAAAATTCGTTCTGAGTCATTATCTCGGTCATTCTTTGATCAATTGAAATGAAACTTGGTACCCTTCATAAGGACCATGAACTGGGGTACCATGCCAAATTTGAGGACAGCGCCACCTATGGGTCATGAGATATGAAAAATGGCTATTTTTGCCCATAACTATTGAAATGTTTGATAGAAAATTATGATCTTGGTGTCTATGGATTCCTTGGCTCATGACAAATCTGTCGATATATATTATGCCAGAAATTACCAAACCGCCTGTACACTATTTTGAATTTTGTTTTAAATTGGGATAACTATTATTCTATATAATGTATCGGCACAAAAATCGGTAGGAAGCATTGGTATGATGTCCTAAAGGTACCTGGGAAATCTGAAGACAGCGCCACCTAGGGTTCATAAACTATATAAAACAGCCCATAACTTCTGAAAACTTTGTCTGATATTCATTTTCTTTGTGAATTTTTATTCACTGGTTTATGTCGATTGCAACGATATCTCATTTGTCAGTTTTCAACATTCTGTTCATGTCTTATTTCATAGCATATGTGAAGTAGTTTTTTCGCTACTACTTTTGCAAATTAAGTCTATTTTATGCCAGGCTCTGCTCACATAAACTTTGGAGCAATCCGCACAGAAATGACCAAACACATTTTTGATATTCTCTGCCATTCCCGAGAAATACCTGTCCAAAGTTGACTGTCCCTGTGACATTGTCTCATTAAAATTATTATGACTGTATTATAACATGTTGTGCATTCCTATACAGCATGTTTTTCTTGACTTTAACTTTAACTGTTCTCACTTAAACTATCTGATTCTCATATAAATTGTAATTTTGTTATTTCTGCTCTGCAATGTCATGTCTGCACCTTCCTTGATTGGGCCATTTGAATGTTTGCAGCTCTGAAAACCATGGCTAGCTACACTGCCTGTGTAGCGCAGTCTATTAAACGCATGCATCAAAACTCAGAGGTTGAGGGTTCGAATCCCGTCTGATGCATGTGTTATGTTTTTCTATTAATATTTGTTTTGAGTTTATTCTCACCTATTATTCTCAACCAGTCTGTTTTCCATGTTCTGCACGGCTTGCAGTAATTTGGTGGCCAAGCATCATCACCAGTTCAAATATGCAGTAGCGGCCATTTTGAAAAGTACAGTATTCAGTTTTTTTGCTACTACTTTTGCAGTGTTTGTTGAATTGTTACACAATTTGGCTCAGATTATCTTTGGACCGAGCCACATAGAAATGACCAAACATAATTTTGATGTTTATCTTTGTTCAAAAGTAATACATTTGTCAACAGGAATAACTTTTAAACCATTTAATCAACTAAACTTCTATGGAGAATATTTGATGGGGTAATCTATGCCTTCCCAGTAGCTCAACCAAATGCGTGATGGGCATGAAATCCAGAGGTTGCGGGTTCAAATCCACCATACGGCGGCAATCAAAATGGTTGACAAATTTGTGTCATGTAGAGTCAGATGTTCGAACAGGTTTGACTACCTACAGGGGTTTTAAAAAATATTCTCTTCTTGAGAAAAATCTCTCCAAACTTGAAAATACACATTGTCACTTCAGCAATCTAACTTAAGCAGCTGTCTGTATGTATGTCTCCCCTGTAGCTCAACCAGATGAGTGACAGGCATGACACCTGGAGATCATGGGTTCAAATCCTGGCTAGGGCAGCAATTGAAGTCTCTTACTTTAGAGTCAAAAGCTTCAATTCATTATTTGTATTTTACTTTATTATTTTAACAGGTATTATTTCGTTTGTGCTCTTTTGGTTTAAGTCTCATGTGTAACATGTATGATGCTTTGGTGGTTCAATTGTTTTCTAGGTCAGCATTGGACTAATCGGTCCTTCTTTCCACATGCACATAAATATTATACTTCAAAATTTTTATTTTTTCATTATGTTCATTCTCATCTCTGAGTCCTGTGTGCTGATAGTTCCCATACATATCTGCTACATTGCATTCTTCAATTGCATGTCCTTTCAGCTTCGTTGCGTGTTGCAGGACCATTGTTGCTTGGCCCCGTATAGCTGTCTACAGCTATATTTATTATTATTAGGGGTCAAGCACCGAAGGTGCTGAGACACCTATTGTTATTAGGGGCCAAGCACCTATGGTGCTGTGGCACCTATTGTTTCTGTTAGTATTATTATTATTCTTAATCTTAATCTTAATCTTAATCTTCCCCAATGGGAGTCTATGGCAGCCCTATGAACCGTATATAGGAAAATTATGAAATTTGGCACAGTTGTAGTGGTGGTCATAAATAGTCATTTGGCCAAAAATGGGGTCTCTAGCAGTAACTCTATAGCGCCACCATCATCTCAAAATTTCAATGTTCAAATAGTTATAACTCATGATCCATTTGCTCTATGAAAATTCTACTTAGTACACGTGATTGCTCTCCTCATGCTTATTGTTTTTAATACCTTACAGTAAGACTCCACCCATTACAGTAGCGGCCATTTTGAAATGTACAGTATTTCGTTTTTTCGCTACTCCTCCTTCAAATTTGGTTCAATTCTTATGAGATTTGGCACATGTGATCTTTGGAGTGAGCCGCATAGAAATGACTGAACAGAATTTTGATATTTTTTCTTTATTCAAAAGTAATTAATGCGCGAACTTAACGAGATTGACGCAAAATTGGTTCTGAAGCTGTATCTCGGTCATTCTTTGATCAATCGAGATGAAATTTGGTACGCTTCATGTCGACCATGAACTGGGGGTCCATGCCAAATTTGGTGACAGCGCCACCTATGGGTCATGAGATAGGAAAAAAGGCTATTTTTGCGCATAACTTCTGAATCGTTTGTCAGAAAATTATGATCTTGGTGTCTACGGATTCCTTGGCTCATGCCGCATCTGTCGATGTGTATTATGCCGGGATTGACCGAACCGTCTGTCCGCCATTTTGAAATTTGTGATAATTTGCTATAACTTTTGAAGTATCGGATATATCGGCGCAAACATCGGTAGGGAGCTTCGGCATGATGTCCTGAGGAAATCAGAGTACAGCGCCACCTAGGGGTTATAAACTATAACAGTTCTTATCGAATTGCTTATAACTTCTGAATTCTTTGGCATGTAAGCTCTTTTCTGCTGACCCTTGAGCTGTGTCTACTGAGTGGCGCATCTGTTAAGTCGTATGCATAGAGATCCTGAGTTCATGGGTTCGAATCCAGCCTGAGGCAGGTGTTAATTTCTTCTATTAAAGTTTTGTTCTTTCCCACCTATTCTTCTTGACCTGTCTGTAGTTCACATATGTTCTATTTTTGTTATGTTTTCTGTTGCTGCTCTGCACTGCAGTGGTTCTGATCTGTGATTGCTACGTTTTGGGTACTTGCTGCGCCTTGTGTTTTTGATTGGGTGCTCAATGCGCATTGGGTGATTGATACCTTCTATGTTGTTTGCTGTGCTTTGGGTGCTCATTGCGCTAAATCTGCTTGGCCCCAAATCGCTGCTTGCAGCTATATTTAGGGGCCAAGCACCTATGGTGCTGTGGCACCTATTGTTTCTGTTAGTATTATTATTATTATTTTTCCGCTTCCCCAATGGGAGTCTATGGCAGCCCTATGAACCGTATGTAGGAAAATGATGAAATTTGGCACAGTTGTAGTGGTGGTCATAAATAGTCATTTGGCCAAAAATGGGGTCTCTAGCAGTAACTCTATAGCGCCACCATCATCTCAAAAATTCAATGTTCAAATGGTTATAACTCGTGATCCATTTGCTCTATGAAAATTCTACTTAGTACACGTGATTGCTCTCCTCATGCTTATTGTTTTTAATACCTTACAGTAAGACTCCACCCATTACAGTAGCGGCCATTTTGAAATGTACAGTATTTCGTTTTTTCGCTACTCCTCCTTCAAATTTGGTTCAATTCTTATGAGATTTGGCACATGTGATCTTTGGAGTGAGCCGCATAGAAATGACTGAACAGAATTTTGATATTTTTCTTTATTTAAAAGTAATTAATGCGTAAACTTAACGAGATTGACGCAAAATTGGTTCTGAAGCTGTATCTCGGTCATTCTTTGATCAATCGAGATGAAATTTGGTACGCTTCATGTCGACCATGAAATGGGGGTCCATGCCAAATTTGGTGACAGCGCCACCTATGGGTCATGAGATAGTAAAAAAGGCTATTTTTGCGCATAACTTCTGAATCGTTTGTCAGAAAATTATGATCTTGGTGTCTACGGATTCCTTACCTCATGCCGCATCTGCCGATATGTATTATGCCGGGATTGACCGAACCGCCTGTCCGCCATTTTGAAATCTGTGATAAATTGCTATATCTTTTGAATTATCGGATATATCGGCGCAAACATCGGTAGGGAGCTTCGGCATGATGTCCTGAGGAAATCAGAGTACAGCGCCACCTAGGGGTTATAAACTATAACAGTTCTTATTGAATTGCTTATAACTTCTGAATTCTTTGGCATGTAAGCTCTTTTCTGCTGACCATTGAGCTGTGTCTACTGAGTGGCGCATTTGTTAAGTCGTTTGCATAGAGATCCTGAGTTCATGGGTTCGAATCCCATCTGAGCCAGGTGTTAATTTCTTCTATTATAGTTTTGTTCTTTCTCACCTATTCTTTTTGACCTGTCTGTAGTTCACATATGTTCTATTTTTGCCATGTTTTCTGTTGCTGCTCTGCACTGCGGTGGTTCTGCTCTGTCATTGCTACGCTTTGGGTTCTTTGCTGAGCCTTGTGTTCTTGATGCACCTTGGGTGCTCAATGCGCCCTGAGTGATTGATAAGTTGTATCTTTCTTGCTGTGCTTTGGGAGCTCATTGCGCTGATTGTGCTTGGCCCCGTATCGCTGCTTGCAGCTATATTTAGGGGTCAAGCACCGAAGGTGCTGAGACACCTATTGTAATTGTTAGTATTATTAGGGGTCAAGCACCGAAGGTGCTGAGACACCTATTGTAATTGTTAGTATTATTAGGGGTCAAGCACCGAAGGTGCTGAGACACCTATTGTAATTGTTAGTATTATTATTATTATTATTATTATTATTATTATTATTATTATTTTTCCCCAATGGGAGTCTATGGCAGCCCTATGAACCGTACATAGGAAAATGATGAAATTTGGCACAGTTGTAGAGGTGGTCATAAATAGTCATGTGACCAAAAATGGGGTCTTTAGCAGTAACTCTATAGCGCCACCAGTACTCCAAAAATTCAATGTTCAAACTGTTATAACTGGTGAACCATTTGATCTATGAAAATTCTACTTAGTACACGTGATTGCTCTCATCCCGCTTATTGAATTTGATACTTTACAGTAAGACTCCACCCATTACAGTAGCGGCCATTTTGAAATGTACAGTATTTCGTTTTTTCGCTACTCCTTCTTCAAACGTGGTTCAATTCTTATGAGATTTGGCACAGATGATCTTTGGAGTGATCCGCACAGAAATGACCGAACAGAATTTTTATAATTATTTTTGTTCAAAAGTAATAAATGCGCAAACTTAACAAGGTTGACGCAAAAATGGTTCTGAAGCTGTAGCTCGGTCATTCTTTGATCAATTGAAATAAAATTTGGTACACTTAATGTTGACCATGAACCTGGGGTCCATGCCAAATTTGGTGACAGCGCCACCTATGGGTCATGAGATTTAAAAAAATGATATTTTTGCCCATAACTACTGAACTGTTTGTCAGAAAATTATGAACCTGCTGTCTATGGATACCTTGCCTCATGCCGCATCTGTCAATGTGTATTATGCCAGGTTTGACTAAACCGCCTGTCCGCCATTTTGAAATTTGACATAAATTGTTATATTTTTTGAACTATTGGACATATCTGCGCAAAAATTGATAAGGAGCTTTGACATGATATCCTGAAGGTACCTGAGAAGTCAGAATACAGCGCCACCTAGGGTTTATAAACTAATTTGACATATGTTAATCCTTGTAGCTTTCTAATCTCTTTTCTGCTGCCTCATGAGCTGTGTCATCTGAGTGGCGCATCAAGTTAATC
The DNA here is from genome assembly GCF_030506205.2 of Paramisgurnus dabryanus. NCBI lineage: Eukaryota > Metazoa > Chordata > Actinopteri > Cypriniformes > Cobitidae > Paramisgurnus > Paramisgurnus dabryanus. Next base: position 946,779 of record NC_133341.1, on the reverse strand, counting down.
ATATGTATTGAGATTCTGAGTTCCTGGGTTTGAATCCCACCTGAGTCAGGTATTTTGTTCTTCCTCATCAGTTCTTCTCAACCTGTCTGTAGTTCAAATGTGTTCTATTTTTCCATGTTTGCTGTTGTTGCTCTGCATTGTGGTGGTTCTTGTTGTGCTTTCTGTGCTTTGTGTGCTTGCTGTGCTTTGGGAGTTTGCTGTGCTTTGTGTGCTGGTTGTGCTTTGTGAGCTTGCTGTGCTTTGTGAGCTTGCTGTGCTTGCTGTGCTTTGTGTGCTTGCAGTGCTTTTTTTGTTGCTATGCTTTGTGTGCTTGCTGTGCTTTGTGTGCTTACTGTGCTTTGTGTGCTTGCTGTGCTTTGTGTGCTTGCTGTGCTTTGTGAGCTTGCTGTGCTTTGTGAGCTTGCTGTGCTTTGTGAGCTTGCTGTGCTTTGTGTGCTTGCTGCGCTTTGTGAGTTTGCTGTGCTTTGTGAGCTTGCTGTGCTTTGTGAGCTTGCTGTGCTTTGTGTGCTTGCTGTGCTTTGTGAGTTTGCTGTGCTTTGTGAGATTACTGTGCTTTGTGTGCTTGCTGTGCTTTGCGTGCTTGCTGTGCTTTGTGTGCTTGCTGTGCTTTGTGAGCTTGGTGTGCTTTGTGTAATTGCTGTGCTTTGTGTGCTTGCTGTGCATTGTGAGCTTGCTGTGCTTTGTGTGCTTGCTGTGCATTGTGAGCTTGCTGTGCTTTGTGTGCTTGCTGTGCTTTGTGTGCTTGCTGTGCTTTGTGTGCTTGCTGTGCTTTGTGAGCTTGCTGTGCTTTGTGTGCCTGCTGTGATTTGTGTAATTGCTGTGCTTTGTGTGCTTGCTGTGCATTGTGAACTTGCTGTGCTTTGTGTGCTTGCTGTGCTGTGTGTGCATTGCGCCGAAGGTGCTTGACCCCGTGTTGCTGCTTGCAGCTATATTTAGGGGTCAAGCACCGAAGGTGCTGAGACACCTATTGTAATTGTTAGTATTATTATTATTATTATTATTCTGCTTCTTCTTCTTCTTAGCCATAGGCGTCTATGGCAGCCCTATGAACCGTACATAGGAAAATGATGAAATTTGGCACAGTTGTAGTGGTGGTCTTAAAAAGTCATGTGACCAAAAATGGGGTCTCTAGTACTAACTCTATAGCGCCACCAGCAGTGCAAAAATTCAATGTTCAAAGGGTTATAACTTCTGATCCGCTTGATCTATGAAAATTCTACTTAGTACACGTGATTGCTCTCCTCATGCTTGTTGCTTTTCATACCTTACAGTAAAACTCCACCCATTACAGTAGCGGCCATTTTGAAATGTACAGTATTCCATTTTTTCGCTACTCCTCCTTCAAATGTTGTTCAATTCTTATGAGATTTGGCACAGATGATCTTTGGAGTAAGCCGCATAGAAATGACTGAACAGAATTTTGATATTTATCTTTGTTCAAAAGTAATAAATGCGCAAACTTAACGAGGTTGACGCAAAAATGGTTCTGAAGCTGTAGCTCAGTCATTCTTTGATCAATTGAAATGAAATTTGGTACACTTCATGTGGACCATGAACTTGGGGTCCATGCCAAATTTGGTGACAGCGCCACCTATGGGTCATGAGATAATAAAATAGGCTATTTTTGCCCATAACTTCTGAACTGTTTGTCAGAAAATTATGATCTTGATGTCTATGGATTGCTTACCTCATGCCGCATCGGTCGATGTGTATTATGCCGGGTTTGACCACACCCATCTGTCCGACATTTTGAAATTTGTCATAAATTGTTATATCTTTTGAACTATTGGACATATCCGTGCAAAAATCAGTAGGGAGATTTAGCATGATGTCTTGAAGGTACCTTGGAAGTCAGAGTATAGCGCCACCTAGGGGTTATAAACTATAACAGTTCTTATGGAACTGCTTATAACTTCTGAATACTTTGTCTGATATTAATTTCTTTGTGAAATTGTATTCACTGGTTTATGCCGATTGCAACGATACCTCGTTTGTCATTTTCCAACATTCTGTTCATGTGTTATTGTAAAGCATATGGTAGATGATTTTTTGGCTACTCTTTTTACAAATTTTGTTTATTTTATGCCAGGTACTGCTCGTATAATGTTTGGAGCAATCCGCACAGAAATGACTGAACAGATTTTTGATATTCTGTTTTCTTTTTCTTAGAAATACCACTCCAAAGTTGACCGTGCCTGTGACGTTGTCTATTTGTCATAGTAAATTAATGTGACTGTATATTACATTGTATAGCATTACTATACAGAATGATCTTCTTGTCTTCAATCTCACTTGAGCTTTTTGATTCTCATATACATTGTATTTCTGTTAGTTCTGCTCTGCACTGTCAGTTCTGCATCTGTGTTGATTGGCATATGTCAATCCTTGCAGCACCTAAGCTGTTTTTTGCTGCCCTTTTAGCTGTGTTAACTGAGTTGCGCATCTGGTTAACCACATGACATGAGATTCTGAGGTCATGGGTTTGAATCCCATGGGCTGTGATATTTTGTCTTAACTTTTTTCTCACTTAAGTTTTGTGATTTTCATACTATACATTGTATTTCAGTTATTTGTGCTCTTTGTTGTCATTTCTGCACGATTGGTAATTGCTGTATATCAATGTTTACAGCTCTAAATCTCTATTCTATAGCTTGGACACACCAACTCAGTGGTTTAATCGTTTACTCAGTGGCGCATGCGGTAACTGTTGTGCTTTGGGAACCTGAGTTCATGGGTTTGAATCCCATGTGCAGTGGTTTTTGTCTTAACTTTTTTCTCACTTAAGTTTTGTGATTTTCATACTATACATTGTATTTCAGTTATTTGTGCTCTCTGTTGTCATTTCTGCACTTTTAGTAATTGCTGGATATCAATGTTTACAGTTCTAAATCTCTATTCTATAGCTTGGACACACCAACTCAGTGGTTTAATCGTTTACTCAGTGGCGCATGCGGTTAGTGCCTTGTTCTGGGAACCTGAGGTCATGGGTTCAAATCCCAGCTCTTACTTTCACTTATTGAGATTTCCTTTTGTGTCCCCTTTAACACGTTCTTCTCAACCTGTCTGGTTTTCCACACGTGTTATATTTTTGCCATCTTTACTGTTGTTGCTCCGCACTGCAGTGGTTCTGCTCTGCATTTGCTTTGCTTCGGATTCGGGCTCTGTATTGCGCGCTTTCTGCGCTTTGCGCATTTGCTGCGTCGTGTGGTTTTTGCAGTGCTTTGGGTGCTCATTGCGCTGAAGGTGCTTGACCCCGCAATTGCTGCTTGCAGCTATATTGGTCATTGTTTCTGTTAGTAAATTTTTCTTCTTCCCCAATGGGAGTCTATGGCAGCCCTATGAACCGTATGTAGGAAAATGATGAAATTTGGCACAGTTGTAGTGGTGGTCATAAATAGTCATTTGGCCAAAAATGGGGTCTCTAGCAGTAACTCTATAGCGCCACCATCATCTCAAAAATTCAATATTCAAATTGTTATAACTCGTGATCCATTAGATCTATGAAAATTCTATTTAGTACATGTGATTGCTCTCATCTCGCTTAATAAATTTGATATTTTACAGTAAGACTCCACCCATTACAGTAGCGTCCATTTTGAAATGTATAGTATTTTGATTTTTCGCTACTCCTCCTTCAAATTTGGTTCAATTTTTATGAGATTTGGCACAGGTGAACTTTGGAGTGAGCCGCATAGAAATGACTGAACAGAATTTTTATATTTTTCTTTGTTCAAAAGTAATAAATGCGTGAACTTAACGAGATTGACGCAAAATTGGTTCTGAAGCTGTAGCTCGGTCATTCTTTGATCAATTGAAATGAAATTTGGTACACTTCATGTGGACCATGAACTTGGGGTCCATGCCAAATTTGGTGATAGCGCCACCTATGGGTCATGAGATATAAAAAAAGGCTCTTTTTGCCCATAACTACTGAACTGTTTGTCAGAAAATTATGAACTTGGTGTCTATGGATTCCTTGCCTCATGCCACATCTGTCAATGTGTATTATGCCAGGTTTGACTGAACCGCCTGTCCGCCATTTAGAAATTTGACATAAATTGTTATATTTTTTGAACTATTGGACATATCCGCACAAAAATTGGTAAGGAGCTTTGACATGATATCCTGAAGGTACCTGAGAAGTCAGAGTACAGCGCCACCTAGGGTTTATAAACTAATTCGACATTTGTTAATCCTTGTAGCTCTCTAATCTCTTTTCTGCTGCCCTATGAGATGTGTCAACTGAGTGGCGCATCTAGGAAACAACATGCATTGAGATTCTGAGTTCTTGGGTTCGAATCCCACCTCAGTCATGTATTAGGTTTTTCTATTAATGTTTTGTTCTTTCTCATCAATTCTTCTCAACCTGTCTGTAGTTCACATGTGTTCTATTTTTCCATGTTTGCTGTGGTTGCTCTGCATTGTGGTGGTTCTTGCTGTGCTTTTTGTGTTTGCTGTGCTTTGGGAGTTTGCTGTGCTTTGTGTGTGCTGGTTGTGCTTTGTGAGCTTGATGTGCTTTGTGAGCTTGCTGTGCTTTGTGTGCTTGCTGTGCTTTGTGAGCTTGCTATGCTTTGTGTGCTTGCTGTGCTTTGTGTGTTTGTTGTGCTTTGTGTGCTTGCTGTGCTTTGTGTGCTTGCTGTGCTTTGTGTGCTTGCTGTGCTTTGTGTGCTTGCTGTGCTTTGTGTGCTTGCTGTGCTTTGTGTGCTTGCTGTGCTTTGTGTGCTTGCTGTGCATTGTGAGCTTGCTGTGCTTTGTGTGCTTGCTGTGCTTTGTGTGCATTGCGCCGAAGGTGCTTGACCCCGTGTTGCTGCTTGCAGCTATATTTAGGGGTCAAGCACCGAAGGTGCTGAGACACCTATTGGAATTGTACTTTTTTCTTCTTCTTAGCCATTGGTGTCTATGGCAGCCCTATGAACCGTATGTAGGAAAATGATGAAATTTGGCACAGTTGTAGTGGTGGTCATAAATAGTCATTTGGCCAAAAATGGGGTCTCTAGCAGTAACTCTATAGCGCCACCATCATCTCAAAAATTCAATGTTCAAATGGTTATAACTCATGATCCATTTGCTCTATGAAAATTCTACTTAGTACACGTGATTGCTCTCCTCATGCTTATTGTTTTTAATACCTTACAGTAAGACTCCACCCATTACAGTAGCGGCCATTTTGAAATGTACAGTATTTAGTTTTTTCGCTACTCCTCCTTCAAATTTGGTTCAATTCTTATGAGATTTGGCACATGTGATCTTTGGAGTGAGCCGCATAGAAATGACTGAACAGAATTTTGATATTTTTCTTTATTTAAAAGTAAATAATGCGTGAACTTAACGAGATTGACGCAAAATTGGTTCTGAAGCTGTATCTCGGTCATTCTTTGATCAATCGAGATGAAATTTGGTACGCTTCATGTCGACCATGAAATGGGGGTCCATGCCAAATTTGGTGACAGCGCCACCTATGGGTCATGAGATAGGGAAAAAGGCTATTTTTGCGCATAACTTCTGAATCGTTTGTCAGAAAATTATGATCTTGGTGTCTACGGATTCATTACCTCATGCCGCATCTGTCGATGTGTATTATGCCGGGTTTGACCGAACCGCCTGTCCGCCATTTTGAAATTTGTCATAAATTGTTATAACTTTTGAAGTATTGGATATATTGGCGCAAAAATCGGTAGGAAGCTTTGGCATGATGTCCTGATTGTATGTGGGAAGTCAGAATACAGCGCCACCTAGGGGTTATAAACTATAACAGTTCTTATAGAACTGCTCATAACTTCTGAATACTTTGTCGGATATTAATTTTCTTTGTGAAATTGTATTCACTGGTTTATGCCGATTGCAACGATACCTCGTTTGTCATTTTCCATCATTCTGTTCATGTGTTATTGTAAGGCATATGGTAAATGATTTTTTCGCTACTCCTTTTACAAATTTTGTTTATTTTATGCCAGGTTCTGCTCGTATAATGTTTGGAGCAATCCGCACAGAAATGACTGAACAGATTTTTCTTGCACCTAGGAATTTTTTTGAGAAAAACCTCTGTAAAGTTGATCGTCCCTGTGATGTTGTCTATTTGTCATAGTTAATTACTTTATATTACATTTTATAGCGTTACTCTACGGAATGTTCTTCTTGTCTTCAATCTCACTTGAGCTTTTTGATTCTCATATACATTGTATTTCTGTGATTTCTGCTCTGCGGTGTCATTTCTACATCTTTGGTGATTGGCAATGCTTTCATTTCTGTAATCTTTTTCCTGCTGCCCCTTGAGCTGTGTCTGCTGAGTGGCGCATCCACTAAGTCGTATGCATAGAGATCCTGAGTTCATGGGTTCGAATCCCACCTAGGGCAGGTGTTAATTTCTTCTATTAAAGTTTTGTTCTTTCCCACCTATTCTTCTTGACCTGTCTGTAGTTCACATATGTTCTATTTTTGCCATGTTTTCTGTTGCTGCTCTGCACTGCGGTGGTTCTGCTCTGTCATTGCAACGCTTTGGGTACTTGCTGCGCTTTGTGTTCTTGATGCACCTTGGGTGGTCAGTGAGCATTGGGTTATTGATACCTTCTATGTTGCTTGCTGTGCTTTGGGTGCTCAATGCGCTAAAGGTGCTTGGCCCCGAATCGCTGCTTGCAGCTATATTTAGGGGTCAAGCACCGAAGGTGCTGAGACACCTATTGTTATTGTTAGTATTATTATTATTATTATTATTATTCTGCTTCTTCTTCTTAGCCATAGGCTTCTATGGCAGCCCTATGAACCGTACATAGGAAAATGATGAAATTTGGCACAGTTGTAGTGGTGGTCTTAAAAAGTCATGTGACCAAAAATGGGGTCTCTAGTACTAACTCTATAGCGCCACCAGCAGTGCAAAAATTCAATGTTCAAAGGGTTATAACTTCTGATCCGCTTGATCTATGAAAATTCTACTTAGTACACGTGATTGCTCTCCTCATGCTTGTTGCTTTTAATACCTTACAGTAAAACTCCACCCATTACAGTAGCGGCCATTTTGAAATGTACAGTATTCCATTTTTTCGCTACTCCTCCTTCAAATGTTGTTCAATTCTTATGAGATTTGGCACAGATGATCTTTGGAGAAAGCCGCATAGAAATGACTGAACAGAATTTTGATATTTATCTTTGTTCAAAAGTAATAAATGCGCAAACTTAACGAGGTTGACGCAAAAATGGTTCTGAAGCTGTAGCTCAGTCATTCTTTGATCAATTGAAATGAAATTTGGTACACTTCATGTGGACCATGAACTTGGGGTCCATGCCAAATCTGGTGACAGCGCCACCTATGGGTCATGAGATAATAAAATAGGCTATTTTTGCTCATAACTTCTGAACTGTTTTTCAGAAAATTATGATCTTGATGTCTATGGATTGCTTACCTCATGCCGCATCTGTCGATGTGTATTATGCCGGGTTTGACCGAACCGCCTGTCCGCCATTTTGAAATTTCACATAATTTGTTATATTTTTGGAAATATTGGACATATCCGCGCAAAAATTAGTAAGGAGCTTCGACATGATGTCCTGAAGGTACCTGGGAAGTCAGAGTACAGTGCCACCTAGGGGTTATAAACTATAACAGTTCCTATGGAACTACTTATAACTTCTGAATACTTTGTCTGATATTATATTTTTGCCATCTTTACTGTTGTTGCTCCGCACTGCAGTGGTTCTGCTCTGCATTTGCTTTGCTTCGGGTTCGGGCTCTGTATTGCGCGCTTTCTGCGCTTTGCGCATATGCTGCGTCGTGCCGTTTTTGCTGTGCTTTGGGTGCTCATTGCGCCGAAGGTGCTTGACCCCGTATCGCTGCTTGCAGCTATATTTATTATTATTATTATTCTGCTTCTTCTTCTTCTTAGCCATAGGCGTCTATGGCAGCCCTATGAACCGTACATAGGAAAATGATGAAATTTGGCACAGTTGTAGTGGTGGTCTTAAAAAGTCATGTGACCAAAAATGGTGTCTCTAGTACTAACTCTATAGCGCCACCAGCAGTGCAAAAATTCAATGTTCAAAGGGTTATAACTTCTGATCCGCTTGATCTATGAAAATTCTACTTAGTACACGTGATTGCTCTCCTCATGCTTGTTGCTTTTCATACCTTACAGTAAAACTCCACCCATTACAGTAGCGGCCATTTTGAAATGTACAGTATTCCATTTTTTCGCTACTCCTCCTTCAAATGTTGTTCAATTCTTATGAGATTTGGCACAGATGATCTTTGGAGTAAGCCGCATAGAAATGACTGAACAGAATTTTGATATTTATCTTTGTTCAAAAGTAATAAATGCGCAAACTTAACGAGGTTGACGCAAAAATGGTTCTGAAGCTGTAGCTCAGTCATTCTTTGATCAATCGAGATGAAATTTGGTACACTTCATGTCGACCATGAACTGTGGGTCCATGCCAAATTTGGTGACAGCGCCACCTATGGGTCATGAGATATGAAAAAAGGCTATTTTTGCCCATATCTACTGAATCGTTTGTCAGAAAATTATGATCGTGGTGTCTACGGATTCCTTGGCTCATGCCGCATCTGTCGATATGTATTATGCCGGCTTTGACCGATTCACCTGTCCGCCATTTTGAAATTTGTGATGATTTGCTATAACTTTTGAAGTATCGGATATATCGGGGCAAAAATCGGTAGGGAGCTTCGGCATGATGTCCTGAGGAAATCAGAGAATAGCGCCACCTAGGGGTTATAAACTATAACAGTTCTTATAGAACTGCTTATAACTTCTGAATTCTTTGTATGGCATGTAAGCTCTTTTCTGCTGCTCCTTGAGCTGTGTCTACTGAGTGGCACATCTGTCTAAGTCGTATGCATAGAGATCCTGAGTTCATGGGTTTGAATCCACCCTGAGGCAGGTGTTAGTTTCTTCTATTAAAGTTTTGTTCTTTCCCACCTATTCTTCTTGACCTGTCTGTAGTTCACATATGTTCTATTTTTGCCATGTTTTCTGTTGCTGCTCTGCACTGCGGTGGTTCTGCTCTGTCATTGCAATGCTTTGGGTACTTGCTGCGCTTTGTGTTCTTGATGCACCTTGGGTGGTCTGTGAGCATTGGGTTATTGATACCTTCTATGTTGCTTGCTGTGCTTTGGGTGCTCATTGCGCTAAAGGTGCTTGGCCCCGAATCGCTGCTTGCAGCTATATTTATTATTATTATTATTATTATTATTTTTCCCCAATGGGAGTCTATGGCAGCCCTATGAACCGTACATAGGAAAATGATGAAATTTGGCACAGTTGTAGAGGTGGTCATAAATAGTCATGTGACCAAAAATGGGGTCTTTAGCAGTAACTCTATAGCGCCACCAGTAGTCCAAAAATTCAATGTTCAAACTGTTATAACTGGTGAACCATTTGATCTATGAAAATTCTACTTAGTACACGTGATTGCTCTCATCCCGCTTATTGAATTTGATACTTTACAGTAAGACTCCACCCATTACAGTAGCGGCCATTTTGAAATGTACAGTATTTCGTTTTTTCGCTACTCCTTCTTCAAACGTGGTTCAATTCTTATGAGATTTGGCACAGATGATCTTTGGAGTGATCCGCACAGAAATGACCAAACAGAATTTTTATAATTATTTTTGTTCAAAAGTAATAAATGCGCAAACTTAACAAGGTTGACGCAAAAATGGTTCTGAAGCTGTAGCTCGGTCATTCTTTGATCAATTGAAATAAAATTTGGTACACTTAATGTTGACCATGAACCTGGGGTCCATGCCAAATTTGGTGACAGCGCCACCTATGGGTCATGAGATTTAAAAATATGATATTTTTGCCCATAACTACTGAACTGTTTGTCAGAAAATTATGAACTTGCTGTCTATGGATACCTTGCCTCATGCCGCATCTGTCAATGTGTATTATGCCAGGTTTGACTGAACCGCCTGTCCGCCATTTTGAAATTTGACATAAATTCTTATATTTTTTGAACTATTGGACATATCTGCGCAAAAATCGATAAGGAGCTTTGACATGATATCCTGAAGGTACCTGAGAAGTCAGAGTACAGCGCCACCTAGGGTTTATAAACTAATTTGACATATGTTAATCCTTGTAGCTTTCTAATCTCTTTTCTGCTGCCTCATGAGCTGTGTCATCTGAGTGGCGCATCAAGTTACTCATATGTATTGAGATTCTGAGTTCCTGGGTTTGAATCCCACCTGAGTCGGGTATTTTGTTCTTCCTCATCAGTTCTTCTCAACCTGTCTGTAGTTCAAATATGTTCTATTTTTCCATGTTTGCTGTTGTTGCTCTGCATTGTGGTGGTTCTTGCTGTGCTTTCTGTGCTTTGTGTGCTTTGTGTGCTTGCTGTGCTTTGGGAGTTTGCTGTGCTTTGTGTGCTGGTTGTGATTTGTGAGCTTGCTGTGCTTGCTGTGCTTTGTGTGCTTGCAGTGCTTTTTTTGTTGCTATGCTTTGTGTGCTTGCTGTGCTTTGTGTGCTTACTGTGCTTTGTGTGCTTGCTGTAATTTGTGAGCTTGCTGTGCTTTGTGAGCTTGCTGTGCTTTGTGTGCTTGCTGTGCTTTGTGAGTTTGCTGTTCTTTGTGTGCTTACTGTGCCTTGGGTGCTTGCTGTGCTTTGTGAGCTTGCTGTGTTTTGTGTGTTTGCTTTGCTTTGTGAGTTTGCTGTGCTTTGTGAGCTTGCTGTGCTTTGTGAGCTTGCTGTGCTTTGTGTGCTTGCTGTGCTTTGTGAGTTTGCTGTGCTTTGTGAGATTACTTTGCTTTGTGTGCTTGCTGCGCTTTGTGAGTTTGCTGTGCTTTGTGAGTTTGCTGTGCTTTGTGAGCTTGCTGTGCTTTGTGAGCTTGCTGTGCTTTGTGAGCTTGCTGTGCATTGTGAGCTTGCTGTGCTTTGTGTGCTTGCTGTGCATTGTGAGCTTGCTGTGCTTTGTGTGCTTGCTGTGCTTTGTGTGCTTGCTGTGCTTTTTGTGCTTGCTGTGCTTTGTGAGCTTGCTGTGCTTTATGTGCCTGCTGTGATTTGTGTAATTGCTGTGCTTTGTGTGCTTGCTGTGCATTGTGAACTTGCTGTGCTTTGTGTGCTTGCTGTGCTGTGTGTGCATTGCGCCGAAGGTGCTTGACCCCGTGTTGCTGCTTGCAGCTATATTTATTATTATTATTATTATTCTGCTTCTTCTTCTTCTTAGCCATAGGCGTCTATGGCAGCCCTATGAACCTTACATAGGAAAATGATGAAATTTGGCACAGTTGTAGTGGTGGTCTTAAAAAGTCATGTGACCAAAAATGGGGTCTCTAGTACTAACTCTATAGCGCCACCAGCAGTGCAAAAATTCAATGTTCAAAGGGTTATAACTTCTGATCCGCTTGATCTATGAAAAATTCTACTTAGTACACGTGATTGCTCTCCTCATGCTTGTTGCTTTTAATACCTTACAGTAAAACTCCACCCATTACAGTAGCGGCCATTTTGAAATGTACAGTATTCCATTTTTTCGCTACTCCTCCTTCAAATAATGTTCAATTCTTATGAGATTTGGCACAGATGATCTTTGGAGTGATCCGCACAGAAATGACCGAACAGAATTTTTATAATTATTTTTGTCCAAAAGTAATAAATGCGCAAACTTAACAAGGTTGACGCAAAAATGGTTCTGAAGCTGTAGCTCGGTCATTCTTTGATCAATTGAAATAAAATTTGGTACACTTCATGTGGACCATGAACTTGGGGTCCACGCCAAATTTGGTGACAGCGCCACCTATGGGTCATGAGATAATAAAATAGGCTATTTTTGCCCATAACTTCTGAACTGTTTGTCAGAAAATTATGATCTTGATGTCTATGGATTGCTTACCTCATGCCGCATCTGTCGATGTGTATTATGCCGGGTTTGACCACACACATCTGTCCGACATTTTGAAATTTGTCATAAATTGTTATATCTTTTGAACTATTGGACATATCCGTGCAAAAATCAGTAGGGAGATTCAGTTCAGTTCAGTTCAGTTTAATTAATTGTCACATATACTTTGCAGTACAGTGAAATGCTTGTGCCACAAGTTACAAGGGGTAAGAGGGAAAAGAGAAAAAAAAAAAAAAAAAAAAAAAAAAAAACGACTAAAAACACAGAATAAGCAATAATTAATAAATACGCAATAAATAGTATAAAAGGTGAGAATGACCATACATACATACAAAAGAAACAGCATTCATACATGTGAGACCTGAAACATGTACAAACATAAGAAATGCATGTAGTCACGATAAAATATAAATATAAAAATCTGTAATACATAGATACCATAGTGATGACACTAGCAATTGTATTAGGATATGAGGACTGAAGAATTATATTAAAATGTATTACTGAGGAATTATAATTATAATGTATTATTAAGAAGAAAAGTTCAAGTCACTGAGGAATTAAGTTAAAATATACATGAATTCAAGTCACTAACCATTCAATAATCTGATAGCCTGGGGAAAAAAACTGTCCTTAAGACGTGACGTATGGGAAGTCATGCTCCGATAACGTTTACCGGAGGGGAGTAATGAAAAGAGATGATGAGCTGGATGATTTAAGTCCTTAATGATAGACTCCGCTCTACTCCTGCAACGCACAGGGTAAATATCTGATAGTGAAGGAAGGTCAGCCCCAATAATTTTGGAAGCAGACCGAACTGTCCTTGATAAGAGTTTGAGGTCACGGGTGGACAAATTACCCGTGACCTCAAACTCTTATCAAGGACAAGGATTCAGCATGATGTCTTGAAGGTACCTTGGAAGTCAGAGTATAGCGCCACCTAGGGGTTATAAACTATAACAGTTCTTATGGAACTGCTTATAACTTCTGAATACTTTGTCTGATATTAATTTCTTTGTGAATTTGTATTCACTGGTTTATGCCGATTGCAACGATACCTCGTTTGTCATTTTCCAACATTCTGTTCATGTGTTATTGTAAAGCATATGGTAGATGATTTTTTCGCTACTCTTTTTACAAATTTTGTTTATTTTATGCCAGGTACTGCTCGTATAATGTTTGGAGCAATCCGCACAGAAATGACTGAACAGATTTTTGATATTCTGTTCTCTTTCTTAGAAATACCACTCCAAAGTTGACCGTGCCTGTGACGTTGTCTATTTGTCATAGTAAATTAATGTGACTGTATATTACATTGTATAACATTACTCGCCAGAATGATCTTCTTGTCTTCAATCTCACTTGAGCTTTTTGATTCTCATATACATTGTATTTCTGTTAGTTCTGCTCTGCACTGTCAGTTCTGCATCTGTGTTGATTGGCATATGTCAATCCTTGCAGCACCTAAGCTGTTTTTTGCTGCCCTTTGAGCTGTGTTAACTGAGTTGCGCATCTGGTTAACCACATGCCATGAGATTCTGAGGTCATGGGTTTGAATCCCATGGGCTGTGATATTTTGTCTTAACTTTTTTCTCATTTAAGTTTTGTGATTTTCATACTATACATTGTATTTCAGTTATTTGTGCTCTCTGTTGTCATTTCTGCACTTTTAGTAAATGCTGGATATCAATGTTTACAGTTCTAAATCTCTATTCTATAGCTTGGACACACCAACTCAGTGGTTTAATCGTTTACTCAGTGGCGCATGCGGTTAGTGCCGTGCTTTGGGAACCTGAGGTCATGGGTTCGAATCCCAGCTCTTACTTTCACTTATTGAGATTTCCTTTTGTGTTCCCTTTAACACGTTCTTCTCGACCTGTCTGGTTTTCCACACGTGTTATATTTTTGCCATCTTTACTGTTGTTGCTCCGCACTGCAGTGGTTCTGCTCTGCATTTGCTTTGCTTCGGGTTCGGGCTCTGTATTGCGCGCTTTCTGCGCTTTGCGCATTTGCTGCGTCGTGTGGTTTTTGCTGTGCTTTGGGTGCTCATTGCGCTGAAGGTGCTTGACCCCGCAATTGCTGCTTGCAGCTATATTTGTTAGTATTATTATTATTTTTCCCCAATGGGAGTCTATGGCAGCCCTATGAACCGTACATAGGAAAATGATGAAATTTGGCACAGTTGTAGAGGTGGTCATAAATAGTCATGTGACCAAAAATGGGGTCTTTAGCAGTAACTCTATAGCGCCACCAGTAGTCCAAAAATTCAATGTTCAAACTGTTATAACTGGTGAACCATTTGATCTATGAAAATTCTACTTAGTACACGTGATTGCTCTCATCCCGCTTATTGAATTTGATACTTTACAGTAAGAATCCACCCATTACAGTAGCGGCCATTTTGAAATGTACAGTATTTCGTTTTTTCGCTACTCCTTCTTCAAACGTGGTTCAATTCTTATGAGATTTGGCACAGATGATCTTTGGAGTGAGCCGCATAGAAATGACCGAACAGAATTTTGATATTTATCTTTGTTCAAAAGTAATAAATGCGCAAACTTAACGAGGTTGACGCAAAAATGGTTCTGAAGCGGTAGCTCATTCATTCTTTGATCAATTGAAATGAAATTTGGTACACTTCATGTGGACCATGAACTTGGGGTCCATGCCAAATTTGGTGACAGCGCCACCTATGGGTTATGAGATAATAAAATAGGCTATTTTTGCCCATTACTTCTGAACTGTTTGTCAGAAAATTATGATCTTGATGTCTATGGATTGCTTACCTCATGCCGCATCTGTTGATGTGAATTATGCCAGGTTTGACTGAACCGCCTGTCCGCCATTTTGAAATTTGACATAAATTGTTATATTTTTTGAACTATTGGACATATCTGCGCAAAAATTGATAAGGAGCTTTGACATGATATCCTGAAGGTACCTGAGAAGTCAGAGTACAGCGCCACCTAGGGTTTATAAACTAATTTGACATATGTTAATCCTTGTAGCTTTCTAATCTCTTTTCTGCTGCCTCATGAGCTGTGTCATCTGAGTGGCGCATCAAGTTAATCATATGTATTGAGATTCTGAGTTCCTGGGTTCGAAACCCACCTGAGTCAGGTATTTTGTTCTTCCTCATCAGTTCTTCTCAACCTGTCTGTAGTTCAAATGTGTTCTATTTTTCCATGTTTGCTGTTGTTGCTCTGCATTGTGGGGGTTCTTGCTGTGCTTTCTGTGCTTTGTGTGCTTTGTGTGCTTGCTGTGCTTTGGGAGTTTGCTGTGCTTTGTGTGCTGGTTGTGCTTTGTGAGCTTGCTGTGCTTTGTGAGTTTGCTGTGCTTGCTGTGCTTTGTGTGCTTGCAGTGCTTTTTTTGTTGCTATGCTTTGTGTGCTTGCTGTGCTTTGTGTGCTTACTGTGCTTTGTGTGCTTGCTGTGCTTTGTGAGCTTGCTGTGCTTTGTTAGCTTGCTGTGCTTTGTGAGCTTGCTGTGCTTTGTGAGCTTGCTGTGCTTTGTGTGCTTGCTGTGCTTTGTGAGTTTGCTGTTCTTTGTGTGCTTACTGTGCCTTGGGTGCTTGCTGTGCTTTGTGAGCTTGCTGTGTTTTGTGTGTTTGCTTTGCTTTGTGAGTTTGCTGTGCTTTGTGAGCTTGCTGTGCTTTGTGAGCTTGCTGTGCTTTGTGTGTTTGCTGTGCTTTGTGAGTTTGCTGTGCTTTGTGAGATTACTGTGCTTTGTGTGCTTGCTTGCTGTGCTTTGCGTGCTTGCTTGCTGTGCTTTGTGTGCTTGCTGTGCTTTTTGAGCTTGCTGTGCTTTGTGTAATTGCTGTGCTTTGTGTGCTTGCTGTGCATTGTGAGCTTGCTGTGCTTTGTGTGCTTGCTGTGCATTGTGAGCTTGCTGTGCTTTGAGTGCCTGCTGTGATTTGTGTGCTTGCTGTGATTTGTGTGCTTGCTGTGCATTGTGAGCTTGCTGTGCTTTGTGTGCTTGCTGTGCATTGTGAGCTTGCTGTGCTTTGTGTGCCTGCTGTGATTTGTGTGCTTGCTGTGCTTTGGTTGCTTTGCTGTGCATTGTGAACTTGCTGTGCTTTGTGTGCTTGCTGTGCTTTGTGTGCATTGCGCCGAAGGTGCTTGACCCCGTGTTGCTGCTTGCAGCTATATTTATTATTATTATTCTGCTTCTTCTTTTTCTCCTTCTTAGCCATAGGCGTCTATGGCAGCCCTATGAACCGTACATAGGAAAATGATGAAATTTGGCACAGTTGTAGTGGTGGTCTTAAAAAGTCATGTGACCAAAAATGGGGTCTCTAGTACTAACTCTATAGCGCCACCAGCAGTGCAAAAATTCAATGTTCAAAGGGCTATAACTTCTGATCCGCTTGATCTATAAAAATTCTGCTTAGTACACGTGATTGCTCTCCTCATGCTTGTTGCTTTTAATACCTTACAGTAAAACTCCACCCATTACAGTAGCGGCCATTTTGAAATGTACAGTATTCCATTTTTTCGCTACTCCTCCTTCAAATGTTGTTCAATTCTTATGAGATTTGGCACAGATGATCTTTGGAGTAAGCCGCATAGAAATGACTGAACAGAATTTTGATATTTATCTTTGTTCAAAAGTAATAAATGCGCAAACTTAACGAGGTTGACGCAAAAATGGTTCTGAAGCTGTAGCTCAGTCATTCTTTGATCAATTGAAATGAAATTTGGTACACTTCATGTGGACCATGAACTTGGGGTCCATGCCAAATTTGGTGACAGTGCCACCTATGGGTCATGAGATAATAAAATAGGCTATTTTTGCCCATAACTTCTGAACTGTTTGTCAGAAAATTATGATCTTGATGTCTATGGATTGCTTACCTCATGCCGCATCTGTCGATGTGTATTATGCGGGGTTTGATCGAACCGCATGTCCGCCATTTTTAAATTTCACATAATTTGTTATATTTTTGGAAATATTGGACATATCCGCGCAAAAATTAGTAAGGAGCTTCGACATGATGTCCTGAAGGTACCTGGGAAGTCAGAGTATAGCGCCACCTAGGGGTTATAAACTATAACAGTTCTTATGGAACTGCTTATAACTTCTGAATACTTTGTCTGATATTATATTTTTGCCATCTTTACTGTTGTTGCTCCGCACTGCAGTGGTTCTGCTCTGCATTTGCTTTGCTTCGGGTTTGGGCTCTGTATTGCGCGTTTTCTGCGCTTTGCGCATTTGCTGCGTCGTGCCGTTTTTGCTGTGCTTTGGGTGCTCATTGTGCTGAAGGTGCTTGACCCTGTATCGCTGCTTGCAGCTATATTTATTATTCTGCTTCTTCTTCTTAGCCATAGGCGTCTATGGCAGCCCTATGAACCGTACATAGGAAAATGATGAAATTTGGCACAGTTGTAGTGGTGGTCTTAAAAAGTCATGTGACCAAAAATGGGGTCTCTAGTACTAACTCTATAGGGCAACCAGCAGTGCAAAAATTCAATGTTCAGATGGTTATAACTTCTGATCCGCTTGATCTATGAAAATTCTACTTAGTACACGTGATTGCTCTCCTCATGCTTGTTGTTTTTAATACCTTACAGTAAAACTCCACCCATTACAGTAGCGGCCATTTTGAAATGTACAGTATTCAATTTTTTCGCTACTCCTCCTTCAAATGTGGTTAAATTTTTATGAGATTTGGCACAGATGATCTTTGGAGTGAGCCGCACAGAAATGACCGAACAGAATTTTGATATTTATCCTTGTTCAAAAGTAATAAATGCGCAAACTTAACGAGGTTGACGCAAAAATGGTTCTGAAGCTGTAGCTCGGTCATTCTTTGATCAATTGAAATGAAATTTGGTACACTTCATGTGGACCATGAACTTGGGGTCCATGCCAAATTTGGTGACAGCGCCACCTATGGGTCATGAGATATGAAAATAGGCTATTTTTGCCCATAACTTCTGAACTGTTTGTCAGAAAATTATGATCTTGATGTCTATGGATTGCTTACCTCATGCCGCATCTGTCGATGTGTATTATGCCGGGTTTGACAGAACCGCCTGTCCGCCATTTTGAAATTTCACATAATTTGTTATATTTTTTGAACTATTTGACATATCCGCGCAAAAATTAGTAAGGAGCTTCGACATGATGTCCTGAAGGTACCTGGGAAGTCAGAGTACAGCGCCACCTAGGGGTTATAAACTATAACATTTCTTATGGAACTGCTTATAACTTCTGAATACTTTGTCTGATATTATATTTTTGCCATCTTTACTGTTGTTGCTCCGCACTGCAGTGGTTCTGCTCTGCATTTGCTTTGCTTCGGGTTCGGGCTCTGTATTGCGCGCTTTCTGTGCTTTGCGCATTTGCTGCGTCGTGCGGTTTTTGCTGTGCTTTGGGTGCTCATTGCTCTGAAGGTCCTTGACCCCGTATCGCTGCTTGCAGCTATATTTTTAGTCTGTAAATACACTTAAACCAATGGTCAGTAACATTAATCTCTAAGACTAGTATTCAAAGTTAGTCATACATTTTTGTCTTCATGATTGAACATAACTGCTTTAAGTATCATGTGAAAAAATATTTAAATTATTTTAATTATATTTAAATCCAAATAGTAAGATTCATTAGCCCAAACTAACTACTAGTTCTTCAGAATAGTCCTTAAAACACAGTCTTAACTTAATGGCTACTGTATGTTTATTCAACCAGCCCTAGTCTTGGAAAGACATATATTGTCTGATCTTAATAAAACTGTTAATATTTTGTCATAAGCTTCACATTACTAGTTAATTAGTTAGATATACTTAGTCTGGCCCATTTTGAAAATGTCACATTTCAAAATGCTTGAATTGATTACCTCAAGTCTTTTAGTTTTAATGAGGTAAATGACTGCAAATCATTAAATCTTATAATAATTTTCATGCAGATGCAAACCCATGGACAAAAGGAACATAACAGCAGCTACAAATTAAATAAAAAATACAGGTTACAAATGGTGCCCACCTCACTATGTGACATCACATCAAATCCAGTAATACAATGGCAAAAGTTTATTTTATGTTTCATATTGATATTTGCCCAGATAGTACAGCAAATTCATAAAATTGTTTTTCATATAAACATAAACATCTAGAGCAGTACTTTCAACTCAGTGAACCGCAGTGGTTTCTCGAGACCCAATGCTCGGCACATTTTGTATGTTTCTCTCATCTGACACAATCAGTTCAGTTCATACAAATCTCTACTGATGATTAAAGTAGATTTGTTTAAAATAGAAGACTTTCGTATATGTGCAGAGCAGTGGGCCTCCAGGAATCATTTTGAGAACCATTGATCTAGGGCACAGTTAACGTAACTCCCGTTGTTCTAGATGCAAATATTTCCGGAATGATGAGCCAAAAATCATCAAAGACACTTGAGAACATAAGACAAACAGGCCCATCAGTTTAGTTGTAATCGCACACCATTACGCTGGACTCGTACATGGTTAATGCTGGCTGGCTGTTGGTCGGCATGTTTTCTAAGATATGTAATTATCCTAAAATACCCTTATAAGAATCTGAAAGCAGATGTTATGTGCAAAATAACAAGTAGGTCAGACAAATATTTATGTGTTGTATACATATGCGATAGTCATCGTTCTTTGTTCTTAGGTTATAGCGCCACCTAGTGGACAATCTCTGCAATTTTTTGCATGTGACCTCGGCCTAGGTCTATACATATGTGTACCAAGTTTCGTGTTAACCCTTGTGTGGTGTTCATATTTCTGTTACTTAGACAATGTTTGTGGGTCTAGTGGACCCACTGTATTATTCGTATCTTAAACCAATGCAGTCATACAAATTTATGTAATATTGTTTACAGATGATTACTTTAGCCTTATTGCAAGTATATAGACAGAATTTATGGTTAATATTTGTCATTTACCACTGGTAGAGGACTATTTATAGATTAAAGTGCTATTCGTTTTTGTGATAATATGATATAAGAGAAGAAAATTCTATTCTCCCCCAGATGTTTATCTAAAATAAGTATTTTCATCACTTTTTCTTCTCAAATAAGTTTTTCATCACTTTTGATGTTTAATTCTTTGAACTTAGTTTGAAATTGTACACATTTGTGTCCGTCTACAGAGCACAAGCCCCATCTGAAAAGATGCGGTATCATAACACATCATCCACACTGAACACATAACCTGTTCATGTCAGCCTACACAATACATAAGAAACAGATTTTTACTGTGTAGCTGTGTTGCATATGCATTTCTTGCATTTTATAGACGTATACTGTGTCTTCCTGTCCATCTTATGTCCACACATACTGCAGTACAATGTGTTGCTATTGGCTTCAACCTAAAATGATGAAAATGCTTGGATATGAAATTTTACTTTCTCTATTTCTCACTCTCTCTCACACACTCATACACACACAAACACACACACACCATAGGTTTTGTGGTAAACTCATGGTTTTACAAATAGTAATCAATACACCAGTTTACCATGATTACTACACTTTTACTATAATACAACCATGGTTATTTTTTATGAGGGATATAATGGTACAATGTAGAATGGTTCCTCTTAGACCAAAGGTAAAGTGTTTGGGACAGTGGGGGCAGAAAAGTGTTCATGCTTGATATATAACATGTTGTATCCTTGCGCTGTTACAGCAAGTGCAGAAGGACAAAACTCTGACATGCATCCATTACATATGTACATAAATATATACAAACACACTCATGCACTCACAGGAGTCCCATATAAGAGAAAAAACAGAGTAAAGATACATAGCACATTAAATTTTCACTCTCTTACTACCCCCGGGTCCAGTGGACCCGAACACCACAGATGTAATATAAATGTGTAGGGGGGTGTACAGTGTACAGTCATTTTAAAGTAGATTATTTTTATGTTCTTTATAGAAAATGAGCCAAGGCCAATGAATCTGAGGTTGAAACAACAATTAATTGCATTATTTTTCTTTTGGTAAACATTAAAAACCACACAAGGGTTAATATCTCATTCCTATCATAAATGATAGCCATTGTAGTATTTGTGGCACCGCTTCTTCGTACTTTTGACCGTAGTGTTGCGACGATGACTGCAAAGTTCAACTTTTTTTGATAGTTATTGATATTCAGTATCTAAGGAATATTCCAGCACTGAATCGGTTCAGATCGGTCAAAAAACCTAGGATTAGTTCGCAAAAGTAGGTTTAAAAGAAAATGATGAATATCTAACAAACGATTCGACTGAGACAAGTGCTGCTTGAGGAAAAAATTGTTCATTTTAAGTACCTCTATTAAATGTTATGAGGATCTTGTTGATATCTGAAACACTGCATAATACACAATCACTTAAACACTGAAAAAACGTGATAGCGCCCCCCAGATGCCGAATTTTTTCTTACTCTGTACAGACCTTCATGGCCAAGAGACAAACAGGCCCACCGCGTTTCATTTCGATCGGCCTCCGTTAACCCTGTCTAATAGCTGCTTTTTCTTGATTGGCCGATGGCGGCCATGTTTTTTGAGTTACGCAAAATTCCTTTTAAACATAGATAGTACCCCAGACCAGGAGAACACGTGCCAAATGTCAAGTTGATCGGTCCCATATTTCTGTAGTTACAGCCCTTCAAATTTGAGGTGGTGTTATAGCGCCAGCTAGTTGTCAAGTGGCGCAATTTTTCGCACCTGACCTCAGAATAGTCCCCTGTATATGTGTACCAAATTTGGTGTCAATACCTCCTTCCATTCCTAAGTTATAGCCATTTAATTCCAAGAGGCTCCGCCCATTGGGGGCGTTTGGGCGTGGCTTGACGACGGTGAGTCGAAAGTTCACATTATTTTTGATAACTTTTGATATTCACACTCCAAGGAATATTATGGCACTGGAACGGTTCCGATCGGATGAAAAACCTAGGAAGAGTTCGTTTTTATTTTTTAGACAAAATCGAAAATAGCGAAAAAAAATTCATGACGGAAATAAAATCGGAGATATACATTTTGTTCGTCTTGACGCAAGGATTCCATTGATATAAGACACTTGACATTTGGCTAAAATTTGTGGAAGTTATGAGCATCAACGCGTTTGTTATCAGTATAGCGCCACCTATAGGCCAATCGGGTTGATACTCTATCAACCTCTCCCCAAATTGGGTCCTACCATTTGGCCAAGTTTGAAGTCTCTAGGCCTTACGGTTTGGTCTGCACGTTCCGTTTTACGGCAAAATAATAATAATAAATATAGCTGCAAGCAGCGATTAGCGGGGTTCAAGCTATTTGGGATCACAAGACGTTTAAGGACATGGCCATATAGATATTTTGCATTGTATATTGTACACACACACGTTTACCCGAGAAAGGAGAAACAAGACTGTTAAAGAACAAGACTTAATATTGACATGGTTACACACTCATTTTGTATGTATGTAGATTTTTTAAATAAAAAACATAAAAATATAATCTTACTGCAAATGTCGTGTAAGTGCCTCCAAAATTATGTTCACGTTTCACAGCTATCATAAAGTGACATGAGTGATAAAACTGACAACTCAGAACAATTGAAGTGGTAGTCTTTCACTAAATTTGATTTTAATATTATAACAGTAAAATCATGAAGTTAAAGGTGCAGTGTGTACATTTTAGTGGCATCTAGTGGTGAGGTCACGAATTGCAACCAATGGCTTAGTCCACTACTCACCCCTCGCTTTTGAAACACATAGAGAAGGTACGGTAGCCGCGACCAGACAAACATGTCATCGCCAGAGACAACTTAGTAAAAAATTTGTCCGTTAGGGGCTTCTGTAGTAAAATGGCGCCACAAAATGTTGACTTCCATGTAAGGGGACCTTGGTGTATGTAGATAAAAAGGTCTCGTTCTAAGGTAATAAACACATACCGGTTCATTATGAAAGGTCTTTATACACCCCTGATAATATAGTTTTGTATATCATTTTGCATTTCTGTCAAGAGATCCTTCTAAAAATTACACACTGCACCTTTAAATGTGAACAGATTTCTATTAATAGTAGAAATAGTTAAAGAGTAATCATCTTCTGTGTTTTCTGTGAGTTCAAATGTCAGCCAGTGATTGATCCTCTTCTTCCATCTAGTGGACATAACGGAAAATTGCACCTAAAAACCACAATAAGGAATTTGGGTATATTGCCTGATCTCAATAATACATTGTATGCTTTGTCATAAACTTTAGGGGCCGTTCATCAGGGCCATTTTTAAAATGACTGTGTGATAGCTATACTTTTTCAAAGTTTTTTTGTGTTTGATATATATAAATATATATAAATTAATTTATACAGTGTAGAGAAAATTGTACTGCACTGGCTTTAATGTTGTTGAGTGTAAGAACTGAAACAATTTAATAAAACAACCAGATACGTTATCTGAATGGTGGATGGTGTTATTAAATCGTGTCAATAACAAATATCATTTCATTTAGCAGATTCATGTTCATGTCCTTTAATCGAGTACCATGAAGGCTTTCTGTTTTAATTAGGTAAATAAAGTGAGGTATGCAAGTTATTAAACCGTATATATTTTTATGGACAAAAGGAACATATACACAAACATGCTCTGCACATTTTGTATGTTTCTTTCATCTGAAACAGTCATTTTAGTTCATAGAGATCTATTCTGTAGGTCTTACTAAATGTTTGCTTGTTTAAATGTATTAGACTATTTTTTAACAAAAGTAATTGTTCTTATAGAACATAGATATTCTTTGACATAGATATTATGTGCAAACGTACAAGTATTTCAGATGACAGCCTCTGTCATATTATAGTAGGCCTAAAAATAGCACTAAAGCTCTACATATTTTTATATTTAACCACTGGCTATGCCCATACATAACTGATCCAGATGTGTTGCTTATATCAAATGGAGTTAATAACAAATATGATGTCATTAAGCAAATGTCAGTCAGATTTGCTATTAAGCACTTATTTTTGTTCACACATGTGCTGTGCTAGAGTAAGTTTTCAGTAAATCATTTACATTTAAAACAACCAATAATTCTATAAACAATTATTAAAAACTTTATAAGACACATCATGACATGTTTATGTCATGGAAAATAGATTAGAATACTAAAGCTACTGATAACCAAATATATATTCTCTTTATGTATGATTATTAGTTATTATTTCTAATGTTGGCCTATTATTGTTCCTTAAGGATCCACATATTTACAGCAATCTTTTTCATACCTTTAGGATTTGAAAAATTCTAAGACAACATTTGAAGCTTTATAACTTTATTGGGTTGTTTCCCACGGGTTTAGATTGATGCATGACTAGCCATTAGTTATGTAAAAACATTTAGGTACTTTTTACAAACAAACCTTATAAAAACATTACTGGTGTACATCTTAAGACAAAACTATGGCCCAGATATATTTAAAGGTAGGCCAGTGTAAGCTATTTTCAAGCCTAAACTTAAGCCTAAATTTTAGTCTGGAACTACACTTAAATCAATGGTCAGTAACTTTAATCTCTAAGGCTAGTATATAAAGTTAGTCATACATTTTTATCTTTACGATTGAACATAACTGTTTTAATTATCACGTGAAAAAATATTTAAATTATTTAAATTATATTTAAATCCAAATAGTAAGACTGATTAGCCCTAACTAACTACTAGTTCTTCAGACTAGTTCTTAAAACACAGTCTTAATTATGTTTTTTATGTTATATAGTTTTTAAAATAACATTACTAAAATATTAAATGTATCATTTTTTATTACGAGTTGAATTTGAATCCCGAGCGGTTTTAACCTTACGGACATGTTACTATAACAACAACTCTAGGATGACCTTCGAAGAAACAAATAATTCAACATGAAGCTAAATCGTCAACAATGAAATCCAGCTAACTGAGTAATCCACGTATGAATGACAGACCCAGCAGTGAAGCACTACATTAAAAAGTCAATTCTATGCAATCCAGTTGAGAAAGGAGGATACATTTTTTTACTAGATTTTCATACTGCTGTGTTTTTAAAAATAAGTGGATAAAAAGTTACTGAAGTTGCAAAGGTAGTATATGGAACATCATACCAGAAATGATTTTTAAGAAAATGGGTGGTTTGGAATTTTTTTTGCGATACAATTTTGATATAAACAAGTTTCCCATAAAACTGTCAGGATTCCATAAACAGGTTTGTTTTTCTTGGATGCTCATATATAAACATAACTTTTCTCCACATAGATCTGTTATTTGGAATAAAAAGAATATTATATACAAGAAACAGATCCTTATTTTATAGAAATTGGTATGATAATAATATAATATTAGTGAGGCAGTTATTTAAAGATGATAGTCACCTCTTTAATTATTGTGAATTCCTCAATCACTATAAGATTCCAGTAACTGCTAAGGAATTTGCAGTTGTATTTGATGCCATACCTAGTGGACTTATTCAACTCTTTCAATGTTATACATCTTATGATTGTAACTCCTTACATAATACTCAGTTATGTATTAATAGAGTAAATATTCTAGAAAAACTTTTTTATAAGAACAGAAATGAATGTAGAAATGAATATTTGCCTAGACGTAAACCATACTAATCTGCAGTTCAACCTTTAAACAAGTTTTAATTTAAACTATTTGATTGTAATATTATAGTAATGAGTTTCTTAAATTAATATATATATATATATATATATATATATATATATAAATTGTTCATATTTTAATTTGAAAACAGAAGTGGAGATAATTAGATTTTAATTAGTTTTAATACATTTTGATGATTTGATTATAAAATAAAATAGATATAGTACAGTAAATTCACAAAATAGTTTTTCATATAAACATAAACATCTAGAGAAGTACTTTCAACTCATTGAAACGCAGTGGTTTCTCGAGACCCAATGCTCGGCACATTTTGTATGATTCTCTCATCTGACACAATCAGTTCAGTTCATATAAATCTCTACTGATGATTAAAGTAGATTTGTTTAAAATAGAAGACTTTTGTATATGTGCAGAGCAGTGGGCCTCCAGGAATAACTTTGAGAACCACTGATCTAGGGGACAGTTAACGTAACACCCGTTGTTCTAGATGCAAATATTTCTGGAATGATGAGCCAAAAATCCTCACAGACACTTGAGAACATAAGACAAACAGGCCCATCAGTTTAGTTGTAATCGCACACCATTACACTGGACTCGTACATGGTTAATGCTGGCTGTTGGTCTCATGTTTTCTAAGATATGTAATTATCCTAATAGACCCTTATAAGAATCTGAAAGCAGATGTTAAGTGCAAAATAACAAGTAGGTCAGACAAATATTTATGTGTCGTATACATATGCTAAAGTCATCGTTCTTTGTTCTTAGGTTATAGCGCCACCTCGTGGACAATCTCTGAAATGTTTTGCATGTGACCTCGGCCTAGGTCTATACATATGTATACCAAATTTCGTGTTGATATCTCATTCCTATCATAAATGATGGCCATTTAAGTATTTGTGGCACCACCTCTTCATACTTTTGACCGTGGTATTGCGACGATGAGTGCAAAGTTCAACTTTTTTTTGATAATTATTGATATTCAGTGTCTAAGGAATATTCCAGCACTGGATTGGTTCAGATCGGTCAAAAAACCTAGGACTAGTTCGCAAAAGTAGGTTTATAAGAAAATTATGAATATCTAACAAACGATTCGACTGAGACAAATGCTTCTTGAGGGAAAGTTGTTCATTAAATGTAGCTCTATTAAATGATATGAAGATCTTGTTGATATCTGAAACACTGCATAATACACAATCACTTAAACACTGAAAAAACGTGATAGCGCCTCCCGGAGGCCGAATTTTTTCTTACTCTGCACAGACCTTCATGGCCAAGAGACAAACAGGCCCAACGCGTTTCGTTTTGATCGGCCTCCGTTAACCCTGTCTAATACCTGCTTTTTCTTGATTGGCCGATGGCGGCCATGTTTTTTGAGCTACGCGAAATTCCTTTTAGACATAGATAGTACCCTAGACCAGGAGCACGGGTGCCAAAGGTCAAGTTGATCGGTCACATATTTCTATAGTTACAGACCTTCAAAGTTGAGGTGGTGTTATAGCGCCAACTAGTGGTCAAGCGGCGCAATTTTTTGCAGGTGACCCCAGAATAGTCCCCTGTATATGTGTACCAAATTTGGTGTCGATACCTCTTTCCAATCCCAAGTTATAGCTATTTAAGTCCAAGAGGCTCCGCCCATTGGGGGCGTTTGGGCGTGGCTTTACGACAGTGAGTCGAAAGTTCACATTTTTTTGATAACTTTTGATATTCACACTCCAAGGAATATTACAGCACTGGAAAGGTTCCGATCGGACAAAAAACCTAGGACTAGTTCGTTTTTATTTTTTTCGACAAAATCGAAAATAGCGAAAAAAAATTCATAACGGAAATGAAATCGGAGATATACGTTTTGTTCGTCTTGACGCAAGGATTCCAGTGATATAAGACACTTGACATTTGGACAAGATTTGTGGGAGTTATGATCATCAACGCCTTTGTTATCGCTATAGCGCCACCTATGGGCCAATCGGGTTGATACTCTATCAACCTCTCCCCAAATTGGGTCCTACCATTTGGCCAAGTTTCAAGTCTCTAGGCCTTACGGTTTGGGCTGCACGTTCCGTTTTACGGCAAAATAATAATAATTAATAATAAAAATCTTAACAATTACAATAGGGTTTCAGCCCTACGGGCTTGAACCCCTAAATATAGCTGCAAGCAGCGATTACCGGGGTTCAAGCGATTTGGGACATTAAGACCATTAAGGGCATGGCTGTGTAGATTTGCTGCATTGTACAAAATAAATGATGAAAAATAAGATACCAGACACACGTGTTCAAAGTTATTAGCAAAAATTGCTATCGTTCAGTGAAATGTCTCCCTCTCTTCTCACGGAACATTGACAAATAGAACACTGAAGGAAATGTTTGTGGTGCTTGCAATGGCAAAACTCGGGTCACAAAATGTTAAAATAGGGTTAATGAGTCAAAAGAGCCGAACCCCACGTCTCTACGATGTTCTGATACAGAGATACAGCTTGCTAAATGGTTGCTAGGGTATTCTCATTGGTTGCTAGGGAGTGACTTGCAATCCATCAATGATTATACTCAAAGCCATGAAAGGAATAATCCATGATGACTCATGATTTTAAATGTAAGGTTACGGTATTTTTAAGTGAAAATAACAAATTACCACTAGGTGGCGCTATGACAAACTCGTGCATGGAATCTCAGGTCATGACTGTGTTACATCTAGCTAGTATCATGGCTGTACACTTTAGTTTATTGAAAAAACAGTTGTTTGACCATAGGGTTTGCTCAATGTCATAGGTTTTGTTAAATTATGAGGCCAACTAGTGGTGCAGGCATACCATTTTTTTTTTGTATTGCCTCAGACTGTGCTCAGACATCAGCGTATCAAATCTGGTGAAAAAATATCATTTCGTTACGGAGTTATAACCATTTATGTGTAAAAACACAAAATTTTGAGGTAATTTTTCGTTTTTTGCAATTTTCGGCCATTTCTGATGAAAATTTTAACATAACGCCAATAGAACTTTTTGTTCAGAAGGTAATACAATGTTCTTCCTATGGTCGTTTCGAGTCGATCGGAATAACCCTCGCGGAGTTATTCGCGCGTGTTTTTTAAGCGCTATTTTCCTGTGCAGAACCAACCGTAAAGCAAAACCTGGCATGCTTGGTATCGTTGGACTCGGCAACAATTCAGGACTCCAAAGAAAAAAGTTGCATGAAAATATGTTAAACTCAGCCTAAGTTATAAGCGTTTAAATGATTCGTCTGACCACTAGGTGGCGCTGTGACGAAACGACGCATGCCACCTCAGGCCATGACTGTCATCACAAGTACCAAATGTCGTGTTAATACTTCATTCCTGTCCGCAGTTATATCCAATAAATCCCTAGTGGCTGCGCACACTTCAGACGTTTGGGCGTGGCATGTCGACCGTGAGTCGAAAGTTCAACTTTTTTTCAATAATTATTGATATTCGAACTCCAAGGAACATTTTAGCACTGAAACGATTCCGATCGAGCGAAAAACCTAGGACTAGTTCGTTTTTATTTTTTTCAACAAAATCAAAAATAGCGGAAAATTTTTAATGACGGAAATGAAATCGGAGATATACATTTTTTTCGTCTTGACGCAAGGAATCCAGGAATATAAGACACTTGACATTTGGACAAGAATTGTCGAAGTTATGAGCATCAACGCGTTTGCCATCGCTGTAGCGCCCCCCATAGGCAGATTGGGATGACACTCTGTCATCTTCGCGCACGAATGAGACCTACCATTTGGCCAAGTCTCAAGTCTCTAGGCCTTACGGTTTGGTCTGCACGATCCGTTTTACGGCAGAAGAAAAATAATAAAAATAATAATAATAATAATAAATATAGCTGCAAGCAGCGATTACCGGGGTTCAAGCGATTTGGGACATTAAGACCTTTAAGGGCATGGCTGTGTAGATTTGCTGCATTGTACAAAATAAATGATGAAAAATAAGATACCAGACACACGTGTTCAAAGTTATCAGCAAAAAGTGCTATCATTCAGTGAAATGTCTCCCTTTCTTCTCACGGAACATTGACAAATGGAACAATGAAAGAAATGTTTGTGGTGCTTGCATTGGCAAAACTCGGGTCACAAAATGTTAAAATACTGTTAATGAGTCAAAAAAGCTGAACCCCATGTCTCTACGATGTTCTGATACAGAGATACAGCTCTTGCTAAATGGTTGCTAGGGTATGCTCATTGGTTGCTAGGGAGTGACTTTCAATCCACCAATGATTATACTCAAAGCCATGAAAGGAATAATCCATGATGACTCATGATTTTAAATGTAAGGTTACGGTATTTTTAAGTGAAAATAACAAATTACCACTAGTTGGCGCTATGACAAAGTCGTGCATGGAATCTCAGGTCATGACTGTGTTACATCTAGCTAGTATAATGGCTATACACTTTAGTTTAGTGAAAAAACAGTTGTATGACCATTGGGCTTGCTCAATGTCAAAGGTTTTGTTCAATTATGAGGCCAACTAGTGGTGCAGGCATACCATTTTTTTTGTATTGGCTCAGACTGTGCTCAGACATCAGCGTATCAAATCTGGTGAAAAAATATGATTCTGTTGCGGAGTTATAACCATTTATGTGTAAAAAACACAAAATTTTGAAATAACTTTTCGTTTTTTGCAATTTTCAGCCATTTCTGATGGAAATTTTAACATAACGCCAATAGAACTTTTTGTTCAGAAGGTAATACAATGTTCTTCCTATGGTCGTTTCGAGTCGATCGGAATAACCCTCGCGGAGTTATTCGCACGTGTTTTTTAAGCGCTAATTTCCTGTGCAGAACCAACCGTTAAGCAAAACCTGGCATGCTTGGTATCGTTGGACTCGGCAACAATTCAGGACTCCAAGGAAAAAAGTCGAATGAAAATACGTTAAACTCAGCCTAAGTTATAAGCATTATTTGATTCGTCTGACCACTAGGTGGCGCTGTGACGAAACGCTGCATGAAACCTCAGGCCATGACTCTCATCACAAGTACCAAGTGTCGTGTTGATACTTCATTCTCTGTCCCCAGTTATAGCCAATAATGTTCTAGTGCCTGCCCACAATTCAGACGTTTGGGCATGGCATGTTGACCGTGAGTCGAAAGTTCAACTTTTTTTTAATAATTATTGATATTCAAACTCCAAGGAACATTTTAGCACTGGAATGATTCCGATCGGGCGAAAAACCAAGGACTAGTTCGTTTTTATTTTTTTCAACAAAATCGAAAATAGCGGAAAATTTTTCATGGCGGAAATAAAATCGGAGATATACATTTTGTTCGTCTTGATGCAAGGAATCCAGGGATATGAGACACTTGACATTTGGACAAGAAATGTGGGAGGTATGAGCCTAAACGCGTTTGCCATCGCTGTAGCGCCCCCCATAGGCCGATTGGGTTCATGCTCTGTCAACTTCGCGCACGAATGAGACCTATCATTTGGCCAAGTCTCAAGTCTCTAGGCCTTACGGTTTGGTCTGCATGATCCATTTCACGGCAGAAGAAAAATAATAAAAAGAATAAAAATCAGTACAAATACAATAGGGTTTCAGCCCTTCGGGCTTGAACCCCTAATAATAATAATAAAAAAAATCAGTACAAATACAATAGGGTTTCAGCCCTTCGGGCTTGAACCCCTAAATATAGCTGCTAGCAGCGATTATCGGGGTTCAAGCCATTTAGATCACAAGACGTTTAAGGACATGGCCATATAGATATTCTGCATTGTATATTGTACACACACACACGTTTACCTGAGAAAGGAGAAACAAGACTGTTAAAGAACAAGACTTAATATTGACATGGTTATACATTCATTTGGTATGTAGTTTTTTTTATAAAAAACAAAAAATATATAATTCTTACTGCAAATGTCGTGTAAGTGCCTCCAAAATTATGTTCACGTTTCACAGCTATCATAAAATGACATGAGTGTTAAAACTGATAACTCAGAACAATTGAAGTGGTAGTCTTTCACTAAATGTGATTTTAATATTATAACAGTAAAATCATGAAGTTAAAGGTGCAGTGTGTACATTTTAGCGGCACCTAGTGGTGAGGTCACGAATTGCAACCAATGGCTTAGTCCACTGCTCACCCCTCGCTTTTGAAACACATAGAGAAGCTACAGTAGCCGCCACCAGACAAACATGTCATCGTCGGAGACAACTTAGTAAAAAAATTTGTCCGTTAAGGGCTTCTGTAGAAAAATGGCGGCACAAAATGGTGACTTCTATGTAAGGGGACCCTCAGTGTATGTAGATAAAAAGGTCTCGTTCTAAGGTAATAAACACATACCGGTTCATTATGAAAGGTCTTTATACATCCCTGATAATATAGTTTTGTATATCATTTTGTATTTCTGTCAAGAGATCCTTCTAAAAATTACACACTGCACCTTTAAATGTGAACGGATTTCTATTAATAGTAGAATTAGTTAAAGAGTAATCATCTTCTGTGTTTTCTGTGAGTGCAAATGTCAGCCAGTGATTGATCCTCTACAGCCATCTAGTGGACATAACGGAAAATTGCACCTAAAAACCACAATAAGGAATTTGAGTATATTGCCTGATCTCAATAATACTTGTATGCTTTGTCATAAGCTTTAGGGGCCGTTCGTCAGCGCCGTTTTCAAAATGACTGTGTGATAGCTATACTTCTGCAAAGTTGTTTTTGTATTTGTATTATACAGTGTAGAGAAAATTGTACTGCACTGGCTTTACTGTTGTTGAGTGTAAGAACTGAAACAATTTAATAAAACAAAACCAGATACGTTATCTGAATGGTGGATGGTGTTATTAAATTGTGTCAATAACAAATATCATTTCATTTAGCAGATTCATGTTCATGTCCTTTAATCGAGTACCATGAAGGCTTTCTGTTTTAATTAGGTAAATAAAGTGAGGTATGCAAGTGATTAAACCGTATATATCTTTATGGACAAAAGGAACATATACACAAACATGCTCAGCACATTTTGTATGTTTCTCTCATCTGAAACAGTCATTTTAATTCATAGAGATCTAGGTCTTACTAAATGGTTGCTTGTTTAAATATTTTAGACTATTAATAATTAAGCAAATGTCAGTCAGATTTGCTATTAAGCACTTATTTGTAAATAGAAAATAGAAAATAGATTAGAATACTAACTTTTAAATCTAGATTAAAAACACATCTGTTTAACTCTGCATTTACTGAATGAGCACTGTGCTGCTTTACACTGACTGCACCTTTAACTCAAGCCACTTTTACTCCTGTTTTATCTTTTTAACATTTTAAACTGTTTTTATTAAAATCACATTGATTTTCTTTAATTGTTATTCAAAATTCTCATGTATCTTTTTTTATTGTGATTTTATTGTGTATCTATTATTTTTACATTTTCTTTTTTCTCTTTTATATATTGTTTTCTCATTTCTATGTAAAGCACTTTGAATGACCTCTGTGTATGAAATGTGCTATACAAATAAACTTGCCTTGCCTTGCCTTGCCTTGCCTTGTGTTCACACACGTGCTGTGCTAGAGTAAGTTTTCAGTAAACATTTATATTTAAAATAACCAATTGTATCATAACATTACAATTTCATTGCAATAATTCTATAAACAATTATTGAAAACTTTATAAGACACAGCATGACATGTTTATGTTATGGAAAATAGATTAGAATACTAAAGCTACTGATAACCAAATATTTATTCTCTTTATGTGTGATTATTAGTTATTATTTCTAATGTTGGCCTATTATTGTTCTTTAACTCTTTCCCCGCCATTGACGAGATATCTCGTCAATTAAGAGAAAACGCTTCCCCGCCAATGACGAGATTTTCCGTCTTTCCGCAATACCGCTATTATCCACCAGGTGGCGCCCTTCCGCAACTTTTTAAAACCGGAAGAATTGCCCTATGGCAAGCTGCTGCATGTCCGTGTCTGTTTTAAAGATCGCTCTGAATGGGATCTCTATGAAAAGTCCGTCACAAAAATGGAATTATCTCTGCTTTTTGCTCAAAATATGGTGTTTTTGCAAAAACCTACCCATATTCAAAAGCTGATTGCAAAAGAACCACTAAAGGTAGGATGAAAGGTTTTTTTTGTTTGAAAGCAGAGGGTCTGTTCTTTCATTTGGTATATTGTATGTTTATATATTTAAAGAAGAACATTTTCTGGAAGGCATTAAACTTTGGTGAAAATCATGAAAAACGCTGGCGGTGGCTGGCAACTTTTTTTAAAAACGCTGGCAGTGAAATAGTTAAGGATCCACATATTTACAGCAATCTTTTTCATACCTTTAAGGCCAGTTCACACTGGTCAGACAACTACCAACTCCAACAGACACCAACAGACACCAACAGACAACCACATTCTAAAGTCTCATTTACTTTGATCCAACAACTTCCAACAGGGGTTTCACACTGGTCAGACAGACTAAAACAGACGCGTCTGTTAGAGTCTGTCTGACAAGTGTGAAGTGGCCTTTAGGATTTGAAGAATTCTAAGACAACATTTGAAGCTTTATAACTTCAAAGGGTTGTTTCCCACAGGTTTAAATTGATGCATGACTAGCCATTAGTTATGTAAAAACATTTAGGTACTTTTTACAAACAAACCTTATAAAAACATTACTGGTGTACATCTTAAGACAAAACTATGGCCCAGATATATTTAAAGGTAGGCCAGTGTAAGCTATTTTCAAGTAAGATAACTAAAACTTAAGCCTTAATTTTAGTCTGTAACTACACTTAAACCAATGGTCAGTAACATTAATCTCTAAGACTAGTATTCAAAGTTAGTCATACATTTTTGTCTTCATGATTGAACATAACTGCTTTAAGTATCATGTGAAAAAATATTTAAATTATTTTAATTATATTTAAATCCAAATAGTAAGATTGATTAGCCCAAACTAACTACTAGTTCTTCAGAATAGTCCTTAAAACACAGTCTTAACTTAATGGCTACTGTATGTTTATTCAACCAGCCCTAGTCTTGGAAAGACATATATTGTCTGATCTTAATAAAACTGTTAATATTTTGTCATAAGCTTCACATTACTAGTTAATTAGTTAGATATACTTAGTCTGGCCCATTTAGAAAATGTCACATTTCAAAATGCTTGAATTGATTACCTCAAGTCTTTTAGTTTTAATGAGGTAAATGACTGCAAATCATTAAATCTTATAATAATTTTCATGCAGATGCAAACCCATGGACAAAAGGAACATAACAGCAGCTACAAATGAAATAAAGAATACAGGTTACAAATGGTGCCCACCTCACTATGTGACATCACATCAAATCCAGTAATACAATGGCAAAAGTTTATTTTATGTTTCATATTGATATTTGCCCAGATAGTACAGCAAATTCATAAAATTGTTTTTCATATAAACATAAACATCTAGAGCAGTACTTTCAACTCAGTGAACCGCAGTGGTTTCTCGAGACCCAATGCTCGGCACATTTTGTATGTTTCTCTCATCTGACACAATCAGTTCAGTTCATACAAATCTCTACTGATGATTAAAGTAGATTTGTTTAAAATAGAAGACTTTCGTATATGTGCAGAGCAGTGGGCCTCCAGGAATAATTTTGAGAACCATAGATCTAGGGCACAGTTAACGTAACTCCCGTTGTTCTAGATGCAAATATTTCCGGAATGATGAGCCAAAAATCATCAAAGACCCTTGAGAACATAAGACAAACAGGCCCATCAGTTTAGTTGTAATGGCACACCATTACGATGGACTCGTACATGGTTAATGCTGGCTGGCTGTTGGTCGGCATGTTTTCTAAGATATGTAATTATCCTAAAAGACCCTTATAAGAATCTGAAAGCAGATGTTATGTGCAAAATAACAAGTAGGTCAGACAAATATTTATGTGTTGTATACATATGCTATAGTTATCGTTATTTGTTCTTAGGCTATAGCGCCACCTAGTGGACAATCTCTGCAATTTTTTGCATGTGACCTCGGCCTGGGTCTATACATATGTGTACCAAGTTTCGTGTTGATATCTCATTCCTATCATAAATAATAGCCATTGTAGTATTTGTGGCACCGCCTCTTCGTACTTTTGACCGTGGTGTTGCGACAATGAGTGCAAAGTTCAACTTTTTTTTGATAGTTATTGATAATCAGTGTCTAAGGACTATTCCAGCACTGGATCGGTTCAGATCGGTCAAAAAACCTAGGACTAGTTCGCAAAAGTATGTTTAAAAGAAAATGATGAATATCTAACAAACGATTCAACTGAGAAAAGTGCTGCTAGAGGAAAAGTTGTTCATTTTAAGTACCTCTATTAAATGATATGAGGATCTTGTTGATATCTGAAACACTGCATAATACACAATCACTTAAACACTGAAAAAACGTGATAGCGCCCCCTGGGGGCCGAATTTTTTCTTACTCTGCACAGACCTTCATGGCCAAGAGACAAACAGCCCCACCGCGTTTCATTTTGATCGGCCTCCGTTAACCCTGTCTAATAGCTGCTTTTTCTTGATTGGCCGATGGCAGCCATGTTTTTTGAGTTACGCAAAATTCCTTTTAAACATAGATAGTACCCCAGACCAGGAGCACACCTGTCAAATGTCAAGTTGATCGGTCCCATATTTCCGTAGTTACAGCCCTTCAAAGTTGAGGTGGTGTTATAGCGCCAACTAGTGGTCAAGTGGCGCAATTTTTTGCACCTGACCTCAGAATAGTCCCCTGTATATGTGTACCAAATTTGGTGTCGATAACTCCTTCCCTTCCTAAGTTATAGCCATTTACGTTCAAGAGGCTCCGCTCATTGGGGGCGTTTGGGCGTGGCTTAACGACGGCGAGTCGAGAGTTAAACTTTTTTTTGATAACTTTTGATACTCACACTCAAAGGAATATTATGGCACTGGAACGGTTCCGATCGGACGAAAAACCTAGGACGAGTTCGTTTTTATTTTTTTTGACAAAATCGAAAATAGCGAAAAAAAAATCATGACGGAAATGAAATCGGAGATATACGTTTTGTTCGTCTTGACGCAAGGAATCCAGGGATATAAGACACTTGACATTTGGATAAGATTTGTGGAAGTTGAGACCATCAACGCGTTTGGTATCGCTATAGCGCCACCTATGGTCCAAACGGGTTGATACTCTATCAACCTCTCCCCAAATTGGGTCCTACCATTTGGCCAAGTTTCAAGTCTCTAGGCCTTACGGTTTGGTCTGCACGTTCCGTTTTACGGCAGAATAATAATAACTAATAATAATAATAATAAATATAGCTGCAAGCAGCGATTAGCGGGGTTCAAGCTATTTGGGATCACAAGACGTTTAAGGACATGGCCATATAGATATTTTGCATTGTATATTGTACACACACACGTTTACCCGAGAAAGGAGAAACAAGACTGTTAAAGAACAAGACTTAATATTGACATGGTTACACACTCATTTTGTATGTATGTAGATTTTTTTAATAAAAAACATAAAAATATAATTCTTACTGCAAATGTCGTGTAAGTGCCTCCAAAATTATGTTCACGTTTCACAGCTATCATAAAGTGACATGAGTGATAAAACTGACAACTCAGAACAATTGAAGTGGTAGTCTTTCACTAAATTTGATTTTAATATTATAACAGTAAAATCATGAAGTTAAAGGTGCAGTGTGTACATTTTAGTGGCATCTAGTGGTGAGGTCACGAATTGCAACCAATGGCTTAGTCCACTACTCACCCCTCGCTTTTGAAACACATAGAGAAGGTACGGTAGCCGCGACCAGACAAACATGTCATCGCCAGAGACAACTTAGTAAAAAATTTGTCCGTTAGGGGCTTCTGTAGTAAAATGGCGCCACAAAATGTTGACTTCCATGTAAGGGGACCTTGGTGTATGTAGATAAAAAGGTCTCGTTCTAAGGTAATAAACACATACCGGTTCATTATGAAAGGTCTTTATACACCCCTGATAATATAGTTTTGTATATCATTTTGCATTTCTGTCAAGAGATCCTTCTAAAAATTACACACTGCACCTTTAAATGTGAACAGATTTCTATTAATAGTAGAAATAGTTAAAGAGTAATCATCTTCTGTGTTTTCTGTGAGTTCAAATGTCAGCCAGTGATTGATCCTCTTCTTCCATCTAGTGGACATAACGGAAAATTGCACCTAAAAACCACAATAAGGAATTTGGGTATATTGCCTGATCTCAATAATACATTGTATGCTTTGTCATAAACTTTAGGGGCCGTTCATCAGGGCCATTTTCAAAATGACTGTGTGATAGCTATACTTTTTCAAAGTTGTTTTTGTGTTTGATATATATAAATATATATAAATTAATTTATACAGTGTAGAGAAAATTGTACTGCACTGGCTTTAATGTTGTTGAGTGTAAGAACTGAAACAATTTAATAAAACAACCAGATACGTTATCTGAATGGTGGATGGTGTTATTAAATCGTGTCAATAACAAATATCATTTCATTTAGCAGATTCATGTTCATGTCCTTTAATCGAGTACCATGAAGGCTTTCTGTTTTAATTAGGTAAATAAAGTGAGGTATGCAAGTTATTAAACCGTATATATTTTTATGGACAAAAGGAACATATACACAAACATGCTCTGCACATTTTGTATGTTTCTTTCATCTGAAACAGTCATTTTAGTTCATAGAGATCTATTCTGTAGGTCTTACTAAATGTTTGCTTGTTTAAATGTATTAGACTATTTTTTAACAAAAGTAATTGTTCTTATAGAACATATATATTCTTTGACATAGATATTATGTGCAAACGTACAAGTATTTCAGATGACAGCCTCTGTCATATTATAGTAGGCCTAAAAATAGCACTAAAGCTCTACATATTTTTATATTTAACCACTGGCTATGCCCATACATAACTGATCCAGATGTGTTGCTTATATCAAATGGAGTTAATAACAAATATGATGTCATTAAGCAAATGTCAGTCAGATTTGCTATTAAGCACTTATTTTTGTTCACACATGTGCTGTGCTAGAGTAAGTTTTCAGTAAATCATTTACATTTAAAACAACCAATAATTCTATAAACAATTATTAAAAACTTTATAAGACACATCATGACATGTTTATGTCATGGAAAATAGATTAGAATACTAAAGCTACTGATAACCAAATATATATTCTCTTTATGTATGATTATTAGTTATTATTTCTAATGTTGGCCTATTATTGTTCCTTAAGGATCCACATATTTACAGCAATCTTTTTCATACCTTTAGGATTTGAAAAATTCTAAGACAACATTTGAAGCTTTATAACTTTATTGGGTTGTTTCCCACGGGTTTAGATTGATGCATGACTAGCCATTAGTTATGTAAAAACATTTAGGTACTTTTTACAAACAAACCTTATAAAAACATTACTGGTGTACATCTTAAGACAAAACTATGGCCCAGATATATTTAAAGGTAGGCCAGTGTAATCTATTTTCAAGCCTAAACTTAAGCCTAAATTTTAGTCTGGAACTACACTTAAACCAATGGTCAGTAACTTTAATCTCTAAGGCTAGTATATAAAGTTAGTCATACATTTTTATCTTTACGATTGAACATAACTGTTTTAATTATCACGTGAAAAAATATTTAAATTATTTAAATTATATTTAAATCCAAATAGTAAGACTGATTAGCCCTAACTAACTACTAGTTCTTCAGACTAGTTCTTAAAGCACAGTCTTTATTATGTTTTTTATGTTATATAGTTTTTAAAATAACATTACTAAAATATTAAATGTATCATTTTTTATTACGAGTTGAATTTGAATCCCGAGCGGTTTTAACCTTACGGACATGTTACTATAACAACAACTCTAGGATGACCTTCGAAGAAACAAATAATTCAACATGAAGCTAAATCGTCAACAATGAAATCCAGCTAACTGAGTAATCCACGTATGAATGACAGACCCAGCAGTGAAGCACTACATTAAAAAGTCAATTCTATGCAATCCAGTTGAGAAAGGAGGATACATTTTTTTACTAGATTTTCATACTGCTGTGTTTTTAAAAATAAGTGGATAAAAAGTTACTGAAGTTGCAAAGGTAGTATATGGAACATCATACCAGACATCATATAAACAAGTTTCCCATAAAACTGTCAGGATTCCATAAACAGGTTTGTTTTTCTTGGATGCTCATATATAAACATAACTTTTCTCCACATAGATCTGTTATTTGGAATAAAAAGAATATTATATACAAGAAACAGATCCTTATTTTATAGAAATTGGTATGATAATAATATAATATTAGTGAGGCAGTTATTTAAAGATGATAGTCACCTCTTTAATTATTGTGAATTCCTCAATCACTATAAGATTCCAGTAACTGCTAAGGAATTTGCAGTTGTATTTGATGCCATACCTAGTGGACTTATTCAACTCTTTCAATGTTATACATCTTATGATTGTAACTCCTTACATAATACTCAGTTATGTATTAATAGAGTAAATATTCTAGAAAAACTTTTTTATAAGAACAGAAATGAATGTAGAAATGAATATTTGCCTAGACGTAAACCATACTAATCTGCAGTTCAACCTTTAAACAAGTTTTAATTTAAACTATTTGATTGTAATATTATAGTAATGAGTTTCTAAAATTAATATATATATATATATATATATATATATATGTATATATATATATATATATATATATAAATTGTTCATATTTTAATTTGAAAACAGAAGTGGAGATAATTAGATTTTAATTAGTTTTAATACATTTTGATGATTTGATTATAAAATAAAATAGATATAGTACAGTAAATTCACAAAATAGTTTTTCATATAAACATAAACATCTAGAGAAGTACTTTCAACTCATTGAAACGCAGTGGTTTCTCGAGACCCAATGCTCGGCACATTTTGTATGATTCTCTCATCTGACACAATCAGTTCAGTTCATACAAATCTCTACTGATGATTAAAGTAGATTTGTTTAAAATAGAAGACTTTTGTATATGTGCAGAGCAGTGGGCCTCCAGGAATAACTTTGAGAACCACTGATCTAGGGGACAGTTAACGTAACACCCGTTGTTCTAGATGCAAATATTTCCGGAATGATGAGCCAAAAATCCTCACAGACACTTGAGAACATAAGAAAAACAGGCCCATCAGTTTAGTTGTAATCGCACACCATTACACTGGACTCGTACATGGTTAATGCTGGCTGTTGGTCTCATGTTTTGTAAGATATGTAATTATCCTAATAGACCCTTATAAGAATCTGAAAGCAGATGTTAAGTGCAAAATAACAAGTAGGTCAGACAAATATTTATGTGTTGTATACATATGCTATAGTCATCGTTCTTTGTTCTTAGGTTATAGCGCCACCTCGTGGACAATCTCTGAAATGTTTTGCATGTGACCTCGGCCTAGGTCTATACATATGTATACCAAATTTCGTGTTGATATCTCATTCCTATCATAAATGATGGCCATTTAAGTATTTGTGGCACCGCCTCTTCATACTTTTGACCGTGGTATTGCGACGATGAGTGCAAAGTTCAACTTTTTTTTGATAATTATTGATATTCAGTGTCTAAGGAATATTCCAGCACTGGATTGGTTCAGATCGGTCAAAAAACCTAGGACTAGTTCGCAAAAGTAGGTTTATAAGAAAATTATGAATATCTAACAAACGATTCGACTGAGACAAATGCTTCTTGAGGGAAAGTTGTTCATTAAATGTAGCTCTATTAAATGATATGAAGATCTTGTTGATATCTGAAACACTGCATAATACACAATCATTTAAACACTGAAAAAACGTGATAGCGCCTCCCGGAGGCCGAATTTTTTCTTACTCTGCACAGACCTTTATGGCCAAGAGACAAACAGGCCCAACGCGTTTTGTTTTGATCGGCCTCCGTTAACCCTGTCTAATACCTGCTTTTTCTTGATTGGCCGATGGCGGCAATGTTTTTGAGCTACGCGAAATTCCTTTTAGACATAGATAGTACCCTAGACCAGGAGCACGGGTGCCAAAGGTCAAGTTGATCGGTCGCATATTTCTATAGTTACAGACCTTCAAAGTTGAGGTGGTGTTATAGCGCCAACTAGTGGTCAAGCGGCGCAATTTTTTGCAGGTGACCCCAGAATAGTCCCCTGTATATGTGTACCAAATTTGGTGTCGATACCTCTTTCCAATCCCAAGTTATAGCTATTTAAGTCCAAGAGGCTCCGCCCATTGGGGGCGTTTGGGCGTGGCTTTACGACAGTGAGTCGAAAGTTCACATTTTTTTTGATAACTTTTGATATTCAGACTCCAAGGAATATTACAGCACTGGAACGGTTCCGATCGGACAAAAAACCTAGGACTAGTTTGTTTTTATTTTTTTCGACAAAATCGAAAATAGCGAAAAAAATTTCATAACGGAAATGAAATCGGAGATATACGTTTTGTTCGTCTTGACGCAAGGATTCCAGTGATATAAGACACTTGACATTTGGACAAGATTTGTGGGAGTTATGATCATCAACGCCTTTGTTATCGCTATAGCGCCACCTATGGGCCAATCGGGTTGATACTCTATCAACCTCTCCCCAAATTGGGTCCTACCATTTGGCCAAGTTTCAAGTCTCTAGGCCTTACGGTTTGGGCTGCACGTTCCGTTTTACGGCAAAATAATAATAATTAAATATAGCTGCAAGCAGCGATTAGCGGGGTTCAAGCTATTTGGGATCACAAGACGTTTAAGGACATGGCCATATAGATATTTTGCATTGTATATTGTACACACACACGTTTACCCGAGAAAGGAGAAACAAGACTGTTAAAGAACAAGACTTAATATTGACATGGTTACACACTCATTTTGTATGTATGTAGATTTTTTTAATAAAAAACATAAAAATATAATTCTTACTGCAAATGTCGTGTAAGTGCCTCCAAAATTATGTTCACGTTTCACAGCTATCATAAAGTGACATGAGTGATAAAACTGACAACTCAGAACAATTGAAGTGGTAGTCTTTCACTAAATTTGATTTTAATATTATAACAGTAAAATCATGAAGTTAAAGGTGCAGTGTGTACATTTTAGTGGCATCTAGTGGTGAGGTCACGAATTGCAACCAATGGCTTAGTCCACTACTCACCCCTCGCTTTTGAAACACATAGAGAAGGTACGGTAGCCGCGACCAGACAAACATGTCATCGCCAGAGACAACTTAGTAAAAAATTTGTCCGTTAGGGGCTTCTGTAGTAAAATGGCGCCACAAAATGTTGACTTCCATGTAAGGGGACCTTGGTGTATGTAGATAAAAAGGTCTCGTTCTAAGGTAATAAACACATACCGGTTCATTATGAAAGGTCTTTATACACCCCTGATAATATAGTTTTGTATATCATTTTGCATTTCTGTCAAGAGATCCTTCTAAAAATTACACACTGCACCTTTAAATGTGAACAGATTTCTATTAATAGTAGAAATAGTTAAAGAGTAATCATCTTCTGTGTTTTCTGTGAGTTCAAATGTCAGCCAGTGATTGATCCTCTTCTTCCATCTAGTGGACATAACGGAAAATTGCACCTAAAAACCACAATAAGGAATTTGGGTATATTGCCTGATCTCAATAATACATTGTATGCTTTGTCATAAACTTTAGGGGCCGTTCATCAGGGCCATTTTCAAAATGACTGTGTGATAGCTATACTTTTTCAAAGTTGTTTTTGTGTTTGATATATATAAATATATATAAATTAATTTATACAGTGTAGAGAAAATTGTACTGCACTGGCTTTAATGTTGTTGAGTGTAAGAACTGAAACAATTTAATAAAACAACCAGATACGTTATCTGAATGGTGGATGGTGTTATTAAATCGTGTCAATAACAAATATCATTTCATTTAGCAGATTCATGTTCATGTCCTTTAATCGAGTACCATGAAGGCTTTCTGTTTTAATTAGGTAAATAAAGTGAGGTATGCAAGTTATTAAACCGTATATATTTTTATGGACAAAAGGAACATATACACAAACATGCTCTGCACATTTTGTATGTTTCTTTCATCTGAAACAGTCATTTTAGTTCATAGAGATCTATTCTGTAGGTCTTACTAAATGTTTGCTTGTTTAAATGTATTAGACTATTTT
Organism: Paramisgurnus dabryanus; assembly: GCF_030506205.2. NCBI lineage: Eukaryota > Metazoa > Chordata > Actinopteri > Cypriniformes > Cobitidae > Paramisgurnus > Paramisgurnus dabryanus. Next base: position 903,214 of record NC_133341.1, on the reverse strand, counting down.
TTAACAAAAGTAATTGTTCTTATAGAACATATATATTCTTTGACATAGATATTATGTGCAAACGTACAAGTATTTCAGATGACAGCCTCTGTCATATTATAGTAGGCCTAAAAATAGCACTAAAGCTCTACATATTTTTATATTTAACCACTGGCTATGCCCATACATAACTGATCCAGATGTGTTGCTTATATCAAATGGAGTTAATAACAAATATGATGTCATTAAGCAAATGTCAGTCAGATTTGCTATTAAGCACTTATTTTTGTTCACACATGTGCTGTGCTAGAGTAAGTTTTCAGTAAATCATTTACATTTAAAACAACCAATAATTCTATAAACAATTATTAAAAACTTTATAAGACACATCATGACATGTTTATGTCATGGAAAATAGATTAGAATACTAAAGCTACTGATAACCAAATATATATTCTCTTTATGTATGATTATTAGTTATTATTTCTAATGTTGGCCTATTATTGTTCCTTAAGGATCCACATATTTACAGCAATCTTTTTCATACCTTTAGGATTTGAAAAATTCTAAGACAACATTTGAAGCTTTATAACTTTATTGGGTTGTTTCCCACGGGTTTAGATTGATGCATGACTAGCCATTAGTTATGTAAAAACATTTAGGTACTTTTTACAAACAAACCTTATAAAAACATTACTGGTGTACATCTTAAGACAAAACTATGGCCCAGATATATTTAAAGGTAGGCCAGTGTAATCTATTTTCAAGCCTAAACTTAAGCCTAAATTTTAGTCTGGAACTACACTTAAACCAATGGTCAGTAACTTTAATCTCTAAGGCTAGTATATAAAGTTAGTCATACATTTTTATCTTTACGATTGAACATAACTGTTTTAATTATCACGTGAAAAAATATTTAAATTATTTAAATTATATTTAAATCCAAATAGTAAGACTGATTAGCCCTAACTAACTACTAGTTCTTCAGACTAGTTCTTAAAGCACAGTCTTAATTATGTTTTTTATGTTATATAGTTTTTAAAATAACATTACTAAAATATTAAATGTATCATTTTTTATTACGAGTTGAATTTGAATCCCGAGCGGTTTTAACCTTACGGACATGTTACTATAACAACAACTCTAGGATGACCTTCGAAGAAACAAATAATTCAACATGAAGCTAAATCGTCAACAATGAAATCCAGCTAACTGAGTAATCCACGTATGAATGACAGACCCAGCAGTGAAGCACTACATTAAAAAGTCAATTCTATGCAATCCAGTTGAGAAAGGAGGATACATTTTTTTACTAGATTTTCATACTGCTGTGTTTTTAAAAATAAGTGGATAAAAAGTTACTGAAGTTGCAAAGGTAGTATATGGAACATCATACCAGACATCATATAAACAAGTTTCCCATAAAACTGTCAGGATTCCATAAACAGGTTTGTTTTTCTTGGATGCTCATATATAAACATAACTTTTCTCCACATAGATCTGTTATTTGGAATAAAAAGAATATTATATACAAGAAACAGATCCTTATTTTATAGAAATTGGTATGATAATAATATAATATTAGTGAGGCAGTTATTTAAAGATGATAGTCACCTCTTTAATTATTGTGAATTCCTCAATCACTATAAGATTCCAGTAACTGCTAAGGAATTTGCAGTTGTATTTGATGCCATACCTAGTGGACTTATTCAACTCTTTCAATGTTATACATCTTATGATTGTAACTCCTTACATAATACTCAGTTATGTATTAATAGAGTAAATATTCTAGAAAAACTTTTTTATAAGAACAGAAATGAATGTAGAAATGAATATTTGCCTAGACGTAAACCATACTAATCTGCAGTTCAACCTTTAAACAAGTTTTAATTTAAACTATTTGATTGTAATATTATAGTAATGAGTTTCTAAAATTAATATATATATATATATATATATATATATATATATATATATGTATATATATATATATATATATAAATTGTTCATATTTTAATTTGAAAACAGAAGTGGAGATAATTAGATTTTAATTAGTTTTAATACATTTTGATGATTTGATTATAAAATAAAATAGATATAGTACAGTAAATTCACAAAATAGTTTTTCATATAAACATAAACATCTAGAGAAGTACTTTCAACTCATTGAAACGCAGTGGTTTCTCGAGACCCAATGCTCGGCACATTTTGTATGATTCTCTCATCTGACACAATCAGTTCAGTTCATACAAATCTCTACTGATGATTAAAGTAGATTTGTTTAAAATAGAAGACTTTTGTATATGTGCAGAGCAGTGGGCCTCCAGGAATAACTTTGAGAACCACTGATCTAGGGGACAGTTAACGTAACACCCGTTGTTCTAGATGCAAATATTTCCGGAATGATGAGCCAAAAATCCTCACAGACACTTGAGAACATAAGAAAAACAGGCCCATCAGTTTAGTTGTAATCGCACACCATTACACTGGACTCGTACATGGTTAATGCTGGCTGTTGGTCTCATGTTTTGTAAGATATGTAATTATCCTAATAGACCCTTATAAGAATCTGAAAGCAGATGTTAAGTGCAAAATAACAAGTAGGTCAGACAAATATTTATGTGTTGTATACATATGCTATAGTCATCGTTCTTTGTTCTTAGGTTATAGCGCCACCTCGTGGACAATCTCTGAAATGTTTTGCATGTGACCTCGGCCTAGGTCTATACATATGTATACCAAATTTCGTGTTGATATCTCATTCCTATCATAAATGATGGCCATTTAAGTATTTGTGGCACCGCCTCTTCATACTTTTGACCGTGGTATTGCGACGATGAGTGCAAAGTTCAACTTTTTTTTGATAATTATTGATATTCAGTGTCTAAGGAATATTCCAGCACTGGATTGGTTCAGATCGGTCAAAAAACCTAGGACTAGTTCGCAAAAGTAGGTTTATAAGAAAATTATGAATATCTAACAAACGATTCGACTGAGACAAATGCTTCTTGAGGGAAAGTTGTTCATTAAATGTAGCTCTATTAAATGATATGAAGATCTTGTTGATATCTGAAACACTGCATAATACACAATCATTTAAACACTGAAAAAACGTGATAGCGCCTCCCGGAGGCCGAATTTTTTCTTACTCTGCACAGACCTTTATGGCCAAGAGACAAACAGGCCCAACGCGTTTTGTTTTGATCGGCCTCCGTTAACCCTGTCTAATACCTGCTTTTTCTTGATTGGCCGATGGCGGCAATGTTTTTGAGCTACGCGAAATTCCTTTTAGACATAGATAGTACCCTAGACCAGGAGCACGGGTGCCAAAGGTCAAGTTGATCGGTCGCATATTTCTATAGTTACAGACCTTCAAAGTTGAGGTGGTGTTATAGCGCCAACTAGTGGTCAAGCGGCGCAATTTTTTGCAGGTGACCCCAGAATAGTCCCCTGTATATGTGTACCAAATTTGGTGTCGATACCTCTTTCCAATCCCAAGTTATAGCTATTTAAGTCCAAGAGGCTCCGCCCATTGGGGGCGTTTGGGCGTGGCTTTACGACAGTGAGTCGAAAGTTCACATTTTTTTTGATAACTTTTGATATTCAGACTCCAAGGAATATTACAGCACTGGAACGGTTCCGATCGGACAAAAAACCTAGGACTAGTTTGTTTTTATTTTTTTCGACAAAATCGAAAATAGCGAAAAAAATTTCATAACGGAAATGAAATCGGAGATATACGTTTTGTTCGTCTTGACGCAAGGATTCCAGTGATATAAGACACTTGACATTTGGACAAGATTTGTGGGAGTTATGATCATCAACGCCTTTGTTATCGCTATAGCGCCACCTATGGGCCAATCGGGTTGATACTCTATCAACCTCTCCCCAAATTGGGTCCTACCATTTGGCCAAGTTTCAAGTCTCTAGGCCTTACGGTTTGGGCTGCACGTTCCGTTTTACGGCAAAATAATAATAATTAAATATAGCTGCAAGCAGCGATTAGCGGGGTTCAAGCTATTTGGGATCACAAGACGTTTAAGGACATGGCCATATAGATATTTTGCATTGTATATTGTACACACACACGTTTACCCGAGAAAGGAGAAACAAGACTGTTAAAGAACAAGACTTAATATTGACATGGTTACACACTCATTTTGTATGTATGTAGATTTTTTTAATAAAAAACATAAAAATATAATTCTTACTGCAAATGTCGTGTAAGTGCCTCCAAAATTATGTTCACGTTTCACAGCTATCATAAAGTGACATGAGTGATAAAACTGACAACTCAGAACAATTGAAGTGGTAGTCTTTCACTAAATTTGATTTTAATATTATAACAGTAAAATCATGAAGTTAAAGGTGCAGTGTGTACATTTTAGTGGCATCTAGTGGTGAGGTCACGAATTGCAACCAATGGCTTAGTCCACTACTCACCCCTCGCTTTTGAAACACATAGAGAAGGTACGGTAGCCGCGACCAGACAAACATGTCATCGCCAGAGACAACTTAGTAAAAAATTTGTCCGTTAGGGGCTTCTGTAGTAAAATGGCGCCACAAAATGTTGACTTCCATGTAAGGGGACCTTGGTGTATGTAGATAAAAAGGTCTCGTTCTAAGGTAATAAACACATACCGGTTCATTATGAAAGGTCTTTATACACCCCTGATAATATAGTTTTGTATATCATTTTGCATTTCTGTCAAGAGATCCTTCTAAAAATTACACACTGCACCTTTAAATGTGAACAGATTTCTATTAATAGTAGAAATAGTTAAAGAGTAATCATCTTCTGTGTTTTCTGTGAGTTCAAATGTCAGCCAGTGATTGATCCTCTTCTTCCATCTAGTGGACATAACGGAAAATTGCACCTAAAAACCACAATAAGGAATTTGGGTATATTGCCTGATCTCAATAATACATTGTATGCTTTGTCATAAACTTTAGGGGCCGTTCATCAGGGCCATTTTCAAAATGACTGTGTGATAGCTATACTTTTTCAAAGTTGTTTTTGTGTTTGATATATATAAATATATATAAATTAATTTATACAGTGTAGAGAAAATTGTACTGCACTGGCTTTAATGTTGTTGAGTGTAAGAACTGAAACAATTTAATAAAACAACCAGATACGTTATCTGAATGGTGGATGGTGTTATTAAATCGTGTCAATAACAAATATCATTTCATTTAGCAGATTCATGTTCATGTCCTTTAATCGAGTACCATGAAGGCTTTCTGTTTTAATTAGGTAAATAAAGTGAGGTATGCAAGTTATTAAACCGTATATATTTTTATGGACAAAAGGAACATATACACAAACATGCTCTGCACATTTTGTATGTTTCTTTCATCTGAAACAGTCATTTTAGTTCATAGAGATCTATTCTGTAGGTCTTACTAAATGTTTGCTTGTTTAAATGTATTAGACTATTTTTTAACAAAAGTAATTGTTCTTATAGAACATATATATTCTTTGACATAGATATTATGTGCAAACGTACAAGTATTTCAGATGACAGCCTCTGTCATATTATAGTAGGCCTAAAAATAGCACTAAAGCTCTACATATTTTTATATTTAACCACTGGCTATGCCCATACATAACTGATCCAGATGTGTTGCTTATATCAAATGGAGTTAATAACAAATATGATGTCATTAAGCAAATGTCAGTCAGATTTGCTATTAAGCACTTATTTTTGTTCACACATGTGCTGTGCTAGAGTAAGTTTTCAGTAAATCATTTACATTTAAAACAACCAATAATTCTATAAACAATTATTAAAAACTTTATAAGACACATCATGACATGTTTATGTCATGGAAAATAGATTAGAATACTAAAGCTACTGATAACCAAATATATATTCTCTTTATGTATGATTATTAGTTATTATTTCTAATGTTGGCCTATTATTGTTCCTTAAGGATCCACATATTTACAGCAATCTTTTTCATACCTTTAGGATTTGAAAAATTCTAAGACAACATTTGAAGCTTTATAACTTTATTGGGTTGTTTCCCACGGGTTTAGATTGATGCATGACTAGCCATTAGTTATGTAAAAACATTTAGGTACTTTTTACAAACAAACCTTATAAAAACATTACTGGTGTACATCTTAAGACAAAACTATGGCCCAGATATATTTAAAGGTAGGCCAGTGTAATCTATTTTCAAGCCTAAACTTAAGCCTAAATTTTAGTCTGGAACTACACTTAAACCAATGGTCAGTAACTTTAATCTCTAAGGCTAGTATATAAAGTTAGTCATACATTTTTATCTTTACGATTGAACATAACTGTTTTAATTATCACGTGAAAAAATATTTAAATTATTTAAATTATATTTAAATCCAAATAGTAAGACTGATTAGCCCTAACTAACTACTAGTTCTTCAGACTAGTTCTTAAAGCACAGTCTTAATTATGTTTTTTATGTTATATAGTTTTTAAAATAACATTACTAAAATATTAAATGTATCATTTTTTATTACGAGTTGAATTTGAATCCCGAGCGGTTTTAACCTTACGGACATGTTACTATAACAACAACTCTAGGATGACCTTCGAAGAAACAAATAATTCAACATGAAGCTAAATCGTCAACAATGAAATCCAGCTAACTGAGTAATCCACGTATGAATGACAGACCCAGCAGTGAAGCACTACATTAAAAAGTCAATTCTATGCAATCCAGTTGAGAAAGGAGGATACATTTTTTTACTAGATTTTCATACTGCTGTGTTTTTAAAAATAAGTGGATAAAAAGTTACTGAAGTTGCAAAGGTAGTATATGGAACATCATACCAGACATCATATAAACAAGTTTCCCATAAAACTGTCAGGATTCCATAAACAGGTTTGTTTTTCTTGGATGCTCATATATAAACATAACTTTTCTCCACATAGATCTGTTATTTGGAATAAAAAGAATATTATATACAAGAAACAGATCCTTATTTTATAGAAATTGGTATGATAATAATATAATATTAGTGAGGCAGTTATTTAAAGATGATAGTCACCTCTTTAATTATTGTGAATTCCTCAATCACTATAAGATTCCAGTAACTGCTAAGGAATTTGCAGTTGTATTTGATGCCATACCTAGTGGACTTATTCAACTCTTTCAATGTTATACATCTTATGATTGTAACTCCTTACATAATACTCAGTTATGTATTAATAGAGTAAATATTCTAGAAAAACTTTTTTATAAGAACAGAAATGAATGTAGAAATGAATATTTGCCTAGACGTAAACCATACTAATCTGCAGTTCAACCTTTAAACAAGTTTTAATTTAAACTATTTGATTGTAATATTATAGTAATGAGTTTCTAAAATTAATATATATATATATATATATATATATATATATATATATATATATGTATATATATATATATATATATATAAATTGTTCATATTTTAATTTGAAAACAGAAGTGGAGATAATTAGATTTTAATTAGTTTTAATACATTTTGATGATTTGATTATAAAATAAAATAGATATAGTACAGTAAATTCACAAAATAGTTTTTCATATAAACATAAACATCTAGAGAAGTACTTTCAACTCATTGAAACGCAGTGGTTTCTCGAGACCCAATGCTCGGCACATTTTGTATGATTCTCTCATCTGACACAATCAGTTCAGTTCATACAAATCTCTACTGATGATTAAAGTAGATTTGTTTAAAATAGAAGACTTTTGTATATGTGCAGAGCAGTGGGCCTCCAGGAATAACTTTGAGAACCACTGATCTAGGGGACAGTTAACGTAACACCCGTTGTTCTAGATGCAAATATTTCCGGAATGATGAGCCAAAAATCCTCACAGACACTTGAGAACATAAGAAAAACAGGCCCATCAGTTTAGTTGTAATCGCACACCATTACACTGGACTCGTACATGGTTAATGCTGGCTGTTGGTCTCATGTTTTCTAAGATATGTAATTATCCTAATAGACCCTTATAAGAATCTGAAAGCAGATGTTAAGTGCAAAATAACAAGTAGGTCAGACAAATATTTATGTGTTGTATACATATGCTATAGTCATCGTTCTTTGTTCTTAGGTTATAGCGCCACCTCGTGGACAATCTCTGAAATGTTTTGCATGTGACCTCGGCCTAGGTCTATACATATGTATACCAAATTTCGTGTTGATATCTCATTCCTATCATAAATGATGGCCATTTAAGTATTTGTGGCACCGCCTCTTCATACTTTTGACCGTGGTATTGCGACGATGAGTGCAAAGTTCAACTTTTTTTTGATAATTATTGATATTCAGTGTCAAAGGAATATTCCAGCACTGGATTGGTTCAGATCGGTCAAAAAACCTAGGACTAGTTCGCAAAAGTAGGTTTATAAGAAAATTATGAATATCTAACAAACGATTCGACTGAGACAAATGCTTCTTGAGGGAAAGTTGTTCATTAAATGTAGCTCTATTAAATGATATGAAGATCTTGTTGATATCTGAAACACTGCATAATACACAATCATTTAAACACTGAAAAAACGTGATAGCGCCTCCCGGAGGCCGAATTTTTTCCTACTCTGCACAGACCTTCATGGCCAAGAGACAAACAGGCCCAACGCGTTTTGTTTTGATCGGCCTCCGTTAACCCTGTCTAATACCTGCTTTTTCTTGATTGGCCGATGGCGGCAATGTTTTTTGAGCTACGCGAAATTCCTTTTAGACATAGATAGTACCCTAGACCAGGAGCACGGGTGCCAAAGGTCAAGTTGATCGGTCGCATATTTCTATAGTTACAGACCTTCAAAGTTGAGGTGGTGTTATAGCGCCAACTAGTGGTCAAGCGGCGCAATTTTTTGCAGGTGACCCCAGAATAGTCCCCTGTATATGTGTACCAAATTTGGTGTCGATACCTCTTTCCAATCCCAAGTTATAGCTATTTAAGTCCAAGAGGCTCCGCCCATTGGGGGCGTTTGGGCGTGGCTTTACGACAGTGAGTCGAAAGTTCACATTTTTTTTGATAACTTTTGATATTCAGACTCCAAGGAATATTACAGCACTGGAACGGTTCCGATCGGACAAAAAACCTAGGACTAGTTCGTTTTTATTTTTTTCGACAAAATCGAAAATAGCGAAAAAAATTTCATAACGGAAATGAAATCGGAGATATACGTTTTGTTCGTCGTGACGCAAGGATTCCAGTGATATAAGATACTTGACATTTGGACAAGATTTGTGGGAGTTATGATCATCAACGCCTTTGTTATCGCTATAGCGCCACCTATGGGCCAATCGGGTTGATACTCTATCAACCTCTCCCCAAATTGGGTCCTACCATTTGGCCAAGTTTCAAGTCTCTAGGCCTTACGGTTTGGGCTGCACGTTCCGTTTTACGGCAAAATAATAATAATTAATAAATATAGCTGCAAGCAGCGATTAGCGGGGTTCAAGCGATCTGGGACCTTAAAGGGGTCATAGCGTGAAAATCTGACTTTTTCCAAGTGTAAGTGCTATAATTGGGTCCCCAGTGCTTATATCAACCTAGAAAACATGAAAAAGATAAAAAATAAAATAATCGAGAGCACAATTGAATTTCAATTACAACAAACCACAGTAGTTGTAACGGGACGGCACTCGTCAAACTTTTATGACCCCCTCCCCCACCCGGTGACAGTTGCTGTCTGACAGGCCGTTTTTATGACCCTTTGACAGGGGGGCGGGACCATCAATCAAAATCTGTACAAGTTGTCAACTTTAGACAGAAAGTATTTAATGGTTTTATTGCCGGTCATTTAGAGTGATTGTTTTTCCTGAGTGTGTTTTATGTCAAGCGTATGGTGTCATGTTTAATGACGGCTCGTGTTTCGACATTTTGCAGTTTATTGACATTTGATGTCAGATCTCAAACATCCTCACTCCTTTCGCACAAGACATGCATTCTTTCACAGGGGTGCGTGTTGTAAAGCGATTAAAGATTTCTAAAACTCAATGTTGGTAAAACAATCCCCCATTACGGTGTCAAAAAAGTAAAATGTTTATTTTAGATTTAGACAAATCATGAACAATGCTACGATTAAAACATTTGTTTGTAACATCACAAGTTATTTAATGAAATATTCCGTATACGTGTATAGTTTAAGCAATGATCTGAGCCATAACCTTCGGAGCCGGCAATACTACAATCTTTAGACGAAAGTCTAAACTAAATACAATTTTAAACGATTCATGAGTTCCGTGAATCTTTTCATAACCTGCACTATAGTTTCACGCGTATTAAAGATCCGGCGGTGTCTGACAAAGCGCCGGGTGAGCGTTCATATCTGCCATTTTAAAATAATGTTAATAAATGTAATGCTGTCCACTATGGCAAAATAGGATTTTATTTTAGATTTACGGGAAACTTTAACCAAGTCTCTGATTAAGACATGTGTATACACAGATGGTGACAGAGAAACTTATATATGACGTTAATAAACTTTTAAATGTTTTTAAGAAGTATTCACCCCATTTTGGGGTTTTATTTTTAATTAAAGGCTTCTTAAAACATGTGTGATTATGTGTATATTATACAAAGAGTCTTATATTGTCTGCTCTGACAAAAATAAAGTATTATTTAGATTTAGGTCAATTGACTGCGTGTATCTTATAAATACAACTTGATAATACGTTTGTTTTGTCAAGAGACTTTTTTTAAAGTCACGCAAGAATAAAATCTTTTAGTTGTAATGGTAAACATTAAATATACTATTATCTATTTAACTATAAGCTATATTTTTCTGATCAACCTCAAAGTTTTTGATGTTGAGCTTATGACCGTGTGTGATAGATATTTCACAGCAGGGTCGGTTTGTAATCTAGGTAGAGTCTTTTAAAACTGTAGTGGTAAAATGTAATATGGTAACTCTGTCAAAAAAAAGTAAAAGGTTTATTTTAGATCATAATCTATTTTATGGCAAACATTACTGTATCTAAAAGTTTTTAACAACACAATTTATTTAATGAAATACGCAGTATGTGTATAGCAATGAATTGTACCAAAAACCCCGTAGGTCGACATTTCTTTAGACTAAATCCTATTTATTTTAAACTATATAAAAGTTTAATCTTTTCAGACATAGTATTCTGATCACAACATTAGATCGCGCTCCGGCGTTTACAAACATACGCGGATGAATGTTCATATCCACCGTTAAGAAACTTTTAAACGATTAAAAACACTTTCATATCATCTTCTGGGTTTTGTTTTAAATTAATGATATCTTAAAACCAACTGGGAATATGTGTTTATTACACAATAAAATGTAATTATGGCCGCTCCGGTATAATAGGGGTTTTATTTTAGATTTGGGACTTTCTTTAACCAAGTCTCTGATTAAAACATGTGAATGCGTGCACCAAAGTTGTCAGATAACGTAGACTGAGGCGCACATATATCTGGTGTTAAGAGCCTTTTAAACGTTTTAAGACATTTCACACCCTATTTTGAGTTTAATTCATTAATGTCATCTAATATCGAAGTGTGTACATGTCTATTTACGATAAATGTAACACGGTACGTATTGTCAAAATAAAAGGTTTCTTGAACATGTTATTCCAGTGTGTGGTTCTTGTATTGCGAGTGTTCGACATATTTAGTGATGTGGAAAAAGTTTGTTGTTTGGACGAACAGTTTCAGTCTCTCTCTCTCTCTCTCTCTCTCTCTCTCTCTCTCTCTCTCTCTCTCTCTCTCTCTCTCTCTCTCTCTCTCTCTATCACCAGTCCGCTATCAACCAGCAGACAACCCCCCAGATGTCTGGACAGAGGGAGTGTTGGTAAAATAAAAGAAACTCAGCCCCATTGACAAAAAGTAATAGTTTTATTTTAGATTTCAGGCTTCATTACTCAGATACAGATTAAAGCAGGTTATTTCTTATTCGTAATTTAAAGAAACTTAGAAGTTTTAAGACATTTCATCACACAACCTATGATGACATAAACCCTTGTGTTAGCCCTTAGAGGACAACAAAACGGGTGCAAATATTATTTATCAACGTTTGATGTTGTTATAAACCAGGTTGTCACATACGTGAAAACAATCATTGCTTTAAAGACAAAACATTTAACAAATTTGACATTTTGTTAAACATGGTTGTGTGCGTCCACAAACACAACATCAGTTAGGACATGGTTCTACATAATATTAAAATCACGGGCTTACGTTAAATAGGTAAACCTTAATTTTTACTAAATAAAATAAAAATAAACTATTTTAACATATTATCTGATATTAGGTTAGGTTTAAGATGAATTAGTGTCTATAGCTTTACGAATTACATCGTAAAACCCCCAGCGGATATGGTGTGTGCGTGTGCGCGTGTGCAATGGCTGTTATCACGTGGTGCGGACCGAACGACCAACGCTGCGGGGGTTGTGAAGCGAAGAATGAGTTCAGATGAGAAGTTTTTCCTTCTGAACACAGAACCTTTACCAAAAACGTAACCCCGGATTAACACATCACAGAACAATTTGAACAACCGTGTCGGATTCGTACACACCAGAGGTCTGTTTTATGTTTTGCAGAAACTGTGGAAGCTTTTGATGCTGCCAAGGTGTCCGAATTCGCAAACAAACTATCAAACGCAACGCGGCGGAAACAGTGGACACGATCCTTTTGTTGCTGAGAAAGCGATTGAACTCAGAAACAAACAAGCAAGCAAAGTTGTCTACGAAACTACAGATTCTTGAAAAAGATGGCACAAAGATCATTCGAACGACTACGCAATGGCCAGATGGGGTATGTGTACGGGACCGACCTTTTTAAAGATATGCTTAAAAAGAACTACAAGCGCGAGATGTCCAATCTACTATGTACTGTGATATACAAAGAGGCCAATGTGTGCATGCCTCCAAACTATTGCGAATCTAACGCCGGTCGTGTAACCAGACTCAAGGAAAAAACAGATGGTGTGAAAATTATAGATGCCTCTTTCAATAACATGGTACAGACAGTTGTACAGGCCCAAGAGGAACCCCGTGTGATTATTAGAAAGGCCCTAGAGATATTTTATGAATGTGACGAGGCCGAGTTCTACATCATCAATATCATACTTATGTCGGCCTTTGTAATTGACGTATGCATTGATATCCTTGTAAAGAAACGAGAAATTAATGTGTGTGAAATCATAGAAAATGCCGTAGATTTCATGTTTGAAAAGGGTCTTGGATCATGCATGCACTTTCTATGGTATCTAGATAATATCATAACGTTTAATGATGACTAAAAAACCAAACCTGTGAGCCAATGGTATATTTTACGCAAGTTTTACAGTTGTTTTTTAGTTTTCCAAAAGTTTCATTCTGTTTTATTTTTTACTCAACATTATGATGGCAATCCATGTCCGTCAACAATTGTATACTTTAACAAAAACTACGTTCTAGTAGTTTCAATGTATGGTCACTGTTGTTTTTCATCATTGATTTTGTTTACTGCTTATGTTTTTGTTTTTTTTTGTATGTTTTGCTGTACCGGTTTCATAAAAACAAAAAATATACAAGGATTTTTGGTCTTAATGTCTGTGTTGTTACCATTAGAACATTTAGACATCTTGTTCAGACAACGTGTGACATTGCTCATTCTTCATATGTTTTTGCAAATCCACACAGAGAAATGTGAAAGATTAATAGAAATTACATGTGGCTACATCACATGTTTTTTCAGAGGCGTAAAAATAAAAGTCAACAGTGTTAGTATGGGAATCTAAAACAGCACATGGACGATATGATCCTAATTTTGTTACCTGACGTCTGTCACATAGTCAAAGATCATCTACTTCATGTCTCTACGAATCCTGACAGAGTTTTAGTTTCATATACACAACACATCAAATGTAAACCACGGTAAACTAAATACATTTGACAGCCAAGATCTCTAATTTTCATCATCAAACATCACTCACTTTTAAGGTACCGAAAGGTTTTTGTTTAATTTAGTTTAACTCAACACTGAAATTTTAGTTTAAGCACACAGAAATGCACAGATTTTACGTTTTCAGTATTCATGTGTACATCACATGGTGATTTCAGTCTCTACTAGATCGATGATCTAACAATATTAGCTACAAATGTTAGCTCTGATTTCACAAAACATCCATTTACATTCAAAACCTATGGATTCAACGCCTTAAAGTCATCATTTTTATTTCGTTCACATCAACAGCACCAATATTTTTGAATGTGCAAACTGATTTAATTCGTTTTAAACATGTTTGTGCGGTTTCGGTCTAGATTTTATAGAAAACTTCAGAACATGACACCGTTTTAACATTTACAAAATGAAACATTATACTTTTAAGTGTCCCCCATGAGTATATGTTGCTGCGACAAATACTTTTGATTGTTTGGAAATTATATGATTGCAGAGAAACAACGCAAAAGTTTTGAACTTTAACATAATTTTATATGGGTCCTGATTTTTAAAAACAGTAAGATGTAATGTTTCTTACACACAGATCTAAACACATCACAAGTCTGAATGTTTAATAACATAAAAACCTGTATGTATAGGTTTGTTGACGTATTTTAGACACAAGCTGTTTATTTTAATCTTTAAACAAATGTGTATGACAAAAGTTGTACTGCCTGAACTGCCACTAAGGGTCGATGCCGAAATGTTAAATCTAAGTATTTGCAAAACAACCTGCACCAACATATAGATGTTTTCAATCTAATGGTAACGGTTTTAAATGTGATCAAACTATTTCAAACAGCACCAAGTTGTAGATGGTTGCGACTTAATTTACAAGGTTTTAACACACATTACTGCTTTGTCACGGGGTGTTTCATCGCAGTGCTGATACATGCAACAGACTCTCAAGTTTTATGTTAAAAGGATTACTAAATAAAAACCTAAGCATTTTGTATTATGTTGGCACTGATGATTTTACAAGTTTACAGTTTCAAACATTTTTGCTATATTCGCCGTGAAAGATTTAGTAAATAAATCTAAAACATACACAGGGTTGAGGCGGTCCCTTAATCTTCTAACACGATTTTCAAGAGATTACCAACATGTATGATGTACTAACTGTCAGGGGATCTGTGATATTATTTTCTGAAGTAATTAGCTATCTAAGGGGGCTACTGCACAATAACTTATGCGATAAAGAGTTTGTTACATAACCTATAGAAACGAAACAAGATAAATTACAAAGTCACTGGCATGAGGTTTACACTTAAACAAATCACGCAGATGTTTAAAGTGGTACATATTTTTTATTTCTCATCAAGTAAAAGAAATACATCATATGTTATCATTGTAGTGTAGAAATATCACAACGTTTTTCACGATCGGTTCAATAATTTCACAAACAGCAATTTGATTATTATTTGATATTGTAAATACACACAAACCACACAGGTAATAGTCTCTAAATATTCTATAGAAAGCCATTAGCTTTTTGTCATCAAGTTTGTAACAGATGTATCACTACGACTATTTCATGATCTTGAAACCAAACAGTCTGTGGAATCGATACACGCAATGTATATCGATTCATCAGGCTTTGTCGGATCCTTCTTGGGGGCACCGGTCCATTGGAACATCATCAGACATTACTTGAGCCGTACAAAGGGTTGTGTTGTTGTTGTAGGTTGATGGTCCGCCATCAGATACTATGGTGGACTTATTGAGTGCACAGGTCCAGCTGTAGGTTCTCTCATAATTGCTCTGGGGTGGGGTAGCGCGAATGTGTTGGTGTAGCAGTAGGAGTCCATAGTTTCTTGAAACTTGTTAGGCGATTGTGTTTGAATGAATCATACTGGCGCCGATTTAATGACTGTAATGGATAGGCGGAGATAGGAGTCCTGGAGTTAGGGACATTCCTCTCTGGGCGTAACAACTTCACTTTAAACATCTGCGTGATTTGTTTAAGTGTAAACCTCATGCCAGTGACTTTGTAATTTATCTTGTTTCGTTTCTATAGGTTATGTAACAAACTCTTTATCGCATAAGTTATTGTGCAGTAGCCCCCTTAGATAGCTAATTACTTCAGAAAATAATATCACAGATCCCCTGACAGTTAGTACATCATACATGTTGGTAATCTCTTGAAAATCGTGTTAGAAGATTAAGGGACCGCCTCAACCCTGTGTATGTTTTAGATTTATTTACTAAATCTTTCACGGCGAATATAGCAAAAATGTTTGAAACTGTAAACTTGTAAAATCATCAGTGCCAACATAATACAAAATGCTTAGGTTTTTATTTAGTAATCCTTTTAACATAAAACTTGAGAGTCTGTTGCATGTATCAGCACTGCGATGAAACACCCCGTGACAAAGCAGTAATGTGTGTTAAAACCTTGTAAATTAAGTCGCAACCATCTACAACTTGGTGCTGTTTGAAATAGTTTGATCACATTTAAAACCGTTACCATTAGATTGAAAACATCTATATGTTGGTGCAGGTTGTTTTGCAAATACTTAGATTTAACATTTCGGCATCGACCCTTAGTGGCAGTTCAGGCAGTACAACTTTTGTCATACACATTTGTTTAAAGATTAAAATAAACAGCTTGTGTCTAAAATACGTCAACAAACCTATACATACAGGTTTTTATGTTATTAAACATTCAGACTTGTGATGTGTTTAGATCTGTGTGTAAGAAACATTACATCTTACTGTTTTTAAAAATCAGGACCCATATAAAATTATGTTAAAGTTCAAAACTTTTGCGTTGTTTCTCTGCAATCATATAATTTCCAAACAATCAAAAGTATTTGTCGCAGCAACATATACTCATGGGGGACACTTAAAAGTATAATGTTTCATTTTGTAAATGTTAAAACGGTGTCATGTTCTGAAGTTTTCTATAAAATCTAGACCGAAACCGCACAAACATGTTTAAAACGAATTAAATCAGTTTGCACATTCAAAAATATTGGTGCTGTTGATGTGAACGAAATAAAAATGATGACTTTAAGGCGTTGAATCCATAGGTTTTGAATGTAAATGGATGTTTTGTGAAATCAGAGCTAACATTTGTAGCTAATATTGTTAGATCATCGATCTAGTAGAGACTGAAATCACCATGTGATGTACACATGAATACTGAAAACGTAAAATCTGTGCATTTCTGTGTGCTTAAACTAAAATTTCAGTGTTGAGTTAAACTAAATTAAACAAAAACCTTTCGGTACCTTAAAAGTGAGTGATGTTTGATGATGAAAATTAGAGATCTTGGCTGTCAAATGTATTTAGTTTACCGTGGTTTACATTTGATGTGTTGTGTATATGAAACTAAAACTCTGTCAGGATTCGTAGAGACATGAAGTAGATGATCTTTGACTATGTGACAGACGTCAGGTAACAAAATTAGGATCATATCGTGCATGTGCTGTTTTAGATTCCCATACTAACACTGTTGACTTTTATTTTTACGCCTCTGAAAAAACATGTGATGTAGCCACATGTAATTTCTATTAATCTTTCACATTTCTCTGTGTGGATTTGCAAAAACATATGAAGAATGAGCAATGTCACACGTTGTCTGAACAAGATGTCTAAATGTTCTAATGGTAACAACACAGACATTAAGACCATAAATCCTTGTATATTTTTTGTTTTTATGAAACCGGTACAGCAAAACATACAAAAAAAAACAAAAACATAAGCAGTAAACAAAATCAATGATGAAAAACAACAGTGACCATACATTGAAACTACTAGAACGTAGTTTTTGTTAAAGTATACAATTGTTGACGGACATGGATTGCCATCATAATGTTGAGTAAAAAATAAAACAGAATGAAACTTTTGGAAAACTAAAAAACAACTGTAAAACTTGCGTAAAATATACCATTGGCTCACAGGTTTGGTTTTTTAGTCATCATTAAACGTTATGATATTATCTAGATACCATAGAAAGTGCATGCATGATCCAAGACCCTTTTCAAACATGAAATCTACGGCATTTTCTATGATTTCACACACATTAATTTCTCGTTTCTTTACAAGGATATCAATGCATACGTCAATTACAAAGGCCGACATAAGTATGATATTGATGATGTAGAACTCGGCCTCGTCACATTCATAAAATATCTCTAGGGCCTTTCTAATAATCACACGGGGTTCCTCTTGGGCCTGTACAACTGTCTGTACCATGTTATTGAAAGAGGCATCTATAATTTTCACACCATCTGTTTTTTCCTTGAGTCTGGTTACACGACCGGCGTTAGATTCGCAATAGTTTGGAGGCATGCACACATTGGCCTCTTTGTATATCACAGTACATAGTAGATTGGACATCTCGCGCTTGTAGTTCTTTTTAAGCATATCTTTAAAAAGGTCGGTCCCGTACACATACCCCATCTGGCCATTGCGTAGTCGTTCGAATGATCTTTGTGCCATCTTTTTCAAGAATCTGTAGTTTCGTAGACAACTTTGCTTGCTTGTTTGTTTCTGAGTTCAATCGCTTTCTCAGCAACAAAAGGATCGTGTCCACTGTTTCCGCCGCGTTGCGTTTGATAGTTTGTTTGCGAATTCGGACACCTTGGCAGCATCAAAAGCTTCCACAGTTTCTGCAAAACATAAAACAGACCTCTGGTGTGTACGAATCCGACACGGTTGTTCAAATTGTTCTGTGATGTGTTAATCCGGGGTTACGTTTTTGGTAAAGGTTCTGTGTTCAGAAGGAAAAACTTCTCATCTGAACTCATTCTTCGCTTCACAACCCCCGCAGCGTTGGTCGTTCGGTCCGCACCACGTGATAACAGCCATTGCACACGCGCACACGCACACACCATATCCGCTGGGGGTTTTACGATGTAATTCGTAAAGCTATAGACACTAATTCATCTTAAACCTAACCTAATATCAGATAATATGTTAAAATAGTTTATTTTTATTTTATTTAGTAAAAATTAAGGTTTACCTATTTAACGTAAGCCCGTGATTTTAATATTATGTAGAACCATGTCCTAACTGATGTTGTGTTTGTGGACGCACACAACCATGTTTAACAAAATGTCAAATTTGTTAAATGTTTTGTCTTTAAAGCAATGATTGTTTTCACGTATGTGACAACCTGGTTTATAACAACATCAAACGTTGATAAATAATATTTGCACCCGTTTTGTTGTCCTCTAAGGGCTAACACAAGGGTTTATGTCATCATAGGTTGTGTGATGAAATGTCTTAAAACTTCTAAGTTTCTTTAAATTACGAATAAGAAATAACCTGCTTTAATCTGTATCTGAGTAATGAAGCCTGAAATCTAAAATAAAACTATTACTTTTTGTCAATGGGGGCTGAGTTTCTTTTATTTTACCAACACTCCCTCTGTCCAGACATCTGGGGGGTTGTCTGCTGGTTGATAGCGGACTGGTGATAGAGAGAGAGAGAGAGAGAGAGAGAGAGAGAGAGAGAGAGAGAGAGAGAGACTGAAACTGTTCGTCCAAACAACAAACTTTTTCCACATCACTAAATATGTCGAACACTCGCAATACAAGAACCACACACTGGAATAACATGTTCAAGAAACCTTTTATTTTGACAATACGTACCGTGTTACATTTATCGTAAATAGACATGTACACACTTCGATATTAGATGACATTAATGAATTAAACTCAAAATAGGGTGTGAAATGTCTTAAAACGTTTAAAAGGCTCTTAACACCAGATATATGTGCGCCTCAGTCTACGTTATCTGACAACTTTGGTGCACGCATTCACATGTTTTAATCAGAGACTTGGTTAAAGAAAGTCCCAAATCTAAAATAAAACCCCTATTATACCGGAGCGGCCATAATTACATTTTATTGTGTAATAAACACATATTCCCAGTTGGTTTTAAGATATCATTAATTTAAAACAAAACCCAGAAGATGATATGAAAGTGTTTTTAATCGTTTAAAAGTTTCTTAACGGTGGATATGAACATTCATCCGCGTATGTTTGTAAACGCCGGAGCGCGATCTAATGTTGTGATCAGAATACTATGTCTGAAAAGATTAAACTTTTATATAGTTTAAAATAAATAGGATTTAGTCTAAAGAAATGTCGACCTACGGGGTTTTTGGTACAATTCATTGCTATACACATACTGCGTATTTCATTAAATAAATTGTGTTGTTAAAAACTTTTAGATACAGTAATGTTTGCCATAAAATAGATTATGATCTAAAATAAACCTTTTACTTTTTTTTGACAGAGTTACCATATTACATTTTACCACTACAGTTTTAAAAGACTCTACCTAGATTACAAACCGACCCTGCTGTGAAATATCTATCACACACGGTCATAAGCTCAACATCAAAAACTTTGAGGTTGATCAGAAAAATATAGCTTATAGTTAAATAGATAATAGTATATTTAATGTTTACCATTACAACTAAAAGATTTTATTCTTGCGTGACTTTAAAAAAAGTCTCTTGACAAAACAAACGTATTATCAAGTTGTATTTATAAGATACACGCAGTCAATTGACCTAAATCTAAATAATACTTTATTTTTGTCAGAGCAGACAATATAAGACTCTTTGTATAATATACACATAATCACACATGTTTTAAGAAGCCTTTAATTAAAAATAAAACCCCAAAATGGGGTGAATACTTCTTAAAAACATTTAAAAGTTTATTAACGTCATATATAAGTTTCTCTGTCACCATCTGTGTATACACATGTCTTAATCAGAGACTTGGTTAAAGTTTCCCGTAAATCTAAAATAAAATCCTATTTTGCCATAGTGGACAGCATTACATTTATTAACATTATTTTAAAATGGCAGATATGAACGCTCACCCGGCGCTTTGTCAGACACCGCCGGATCTTTAATACGCGTGAAACTATAGTGCAGGTTATGAAAAGATTCACGGAACTCATGAATCGTTTAAAATTGTATTTAGTTTAGACTTTCGTCTAAAGATTGTAGTATTGCCGGCTCCGAAGGTTATGGCTCAGATCATTGCTTAAACTATACACGTATACGGAATATTTCATTAAATAACTTGTGATGTTACAAACAAATGTTTTAATCGTAGCATTGTTCATGATTTGTCTAAATCTAAAATAAACATTTTACTTTTTTGACACCGTAATGGGGGATTGTTTTACCAACATTGAGTTTTAGAAATCTTTAATCGCTTTACAACACGCACCCCTGTGAAAGAATGCATGTCTTGTGCGAAAGGAGTGAGGATGTTTGAGATCTGACATCAAATGTCAATAAACTGCAAAATGTCGAAACACGAGCCGTCATTAAACATGACACCATACGCTTGACATAAAACACACTCAGGAAAAACAATCACTCTAAATGACCGGCAATAAAACCATTAAATACTTTCTGTCTAAAGTTGACAACTTGTACAGATTTTGATTGATGGTCCCGCCCCCCTGTCAAAGGGTCATAAAAACGGCCTGTCAGACAGCAACTGTCACCGGGTGGGGGAGGGGGTCATAAAAGTTTGACGAGTGCCGTCCCGTTACAACTACTAACCACCATCATTGTGATCAGTGTTTGCATTTCATCCACTCATTTGCATTTTAAAGGAAACACCCAAAAACTGCACAATTTTGCTCAGGCCTACAAAGTGTCAATTTTAACATGCTATAATAAATGATCTGTGGAGTATTTTGAGATAACACTTCACATACACACTCTGGGTACACAAACAATTTATTTTACATCTTTAAAAAATCTCATTATATGAACCTTTAAGACCTTTAAGGGCATGCCTGTTTAGATTTGCTGCATTGTTATCAAATATACTTAGAATATGAAATACTAACATGTTACCAATTAGGTAAATTTTCTGAAGAGAAAATTATGTGGTGCATGCTGTTGCAAGATTTGTCACACAAAATGTTTCAAAAATTGTTAACATGAGACAAAACAGCCCACCACAATTTCTCTACGATGTTCTGATATAGAGATATAGGTCTCATATGGCTAATCTATAACACAGCAATGATGAAGAATAAGCTAAAACACATACATGCATTTACACACAGAAGCAGAAATGGCAGGGTTAGGAAATAAGACTTTGAAATAAATGACCAATCTCCATATGCTTGGTGTCCTTTAAGAGTTCATCAACCTATTTAAATGTTTATCCTATGTTCGAATGTCACATGACTGTTAAAACGGATACCGTCAGAATGATTGACGAAATGTTATTTTAACATAATAATACTGACTTCATAAAGTTAAATCATGCATCCATTGATGAAACCTGTGAACACAATTTCATTGAGTATACATTTTAAATAATAAATAATAATTTTAGCCAGCAGATGGCAGAAGATGACCTTCTGCCATATGTTGGCTAAAATTATTGTTTTCCTTTTACAATTAATTTAACATAAAATTAGTATTGAATATTTAAAAGTAAATAAAGGTAGACACATTTTTAACTCAAATCCTGATAAGCATGCTCTTAAGTATATTAATGAGGGTCTGTGTTTCACACAGAGAGTATATATTTTTCATATAATCCTTTTATTGTGTTATTGTAAGAGAATACTAATTTATGGATTTGGAAACAATAAAGCAAAGTTACATATTTTAATAGAAACATTTTTAGGCTCTGTCATGTTAAATTGTCAAATAGTGGTATAGCTCTGCAATTATTTTCATGTGATTTTAGGCTGGGCCAATAAATAACTGATCCAGATATGTTTTCAATATCAAATTATGTCAATAACAAATGTCATGTTATTTAGTAGATTTGCAGCAGATTTGCTGGTGAGCATTTGTCTGTGTTACTTTCATAAAGTGCTGCTTTTTAGTTGGGTTCTAGCAGGTCATTTATGTGAATAATAACCAATTGCATTATCACATGAAGTTTTTGGTGCAATATTTGAAAAATAACATATAAAAATGTAACAACTTTGTATTATACATCATGTCAGGACACGTTTATGTCATGGAAGGTAGAATAGAATCCTAATGCTACTGATGTAAATAAATGGAGATAATGAAAAACTTTAATCCATATCTTTATGAGTTCCTTTAAACACACATGCTGCAATTCAGTCGTACAAATGGCACCTACACCAATGTGTGACATCACATGAAATCTATGCTTACAAAAGCAGGTATTCAAATTCATTACATTTTGTATTTGATATACCTTTACACACAGAGGACAGAAAAATGTACTGCGCTGATTTTATTGTTGTTGACTGAAAAAATTCTAGTAGTTTTGAAAAGTTGTTTTTGTAATTCAAAGCTAAACAACTAAAGGAATAAGACGTACAATTGGTGATAACAATTTGGCATTCATATTTGCTCACAGACTACAGGAAATTGTATTGCATTGGCTTTAGTGGTGTTGAGTGAAAAACCAAGTATTAGTTCACAAAATAGTTTTTTCATATAAACATAAACATATAGAGCAGTGGTTCTCTACTCCGTTTCTGGAGAACCACTGCTCTGCACATTTTGTATGTTTCTCTCATCTGACACAATCAGTTTAGTTAATAGAGATCTCTACTATTGTGCTGATTATGTGAAGCAGGTGTGTTGAGAACCACTGATCTAGAGAACTGTTTACTTTGCACACATTGTGTTAGATGCAAAGATTTTCAGAAAGATGAACTAAAAATCCTCACAGACACTTGGAAACATAAGACCAACAGTCCCATGAGTTTAGTTGTAATCACACACCATTAGGCTTGACTCGTACATGGTTAATACTGGTTGGCTGTTGAGTGGCATGTTTTCAAAGATAAATAATTATCCTCATAGACCATTATAAGAACCTGAAAGTAGATGTAATGTGCAAAATAACAAGTAGGTCAGACAAATATTTATGTGTCATATACATATGCTATAGTTATGGTTATTTGTTCTTAAGTTATAGCGCCACCTAATGGACAATCTCTGCAATTTTTTGCATGTGACCTCAGCTTGGGTCTATACATATGTGTACCAAGTTTCATGTTGATATCTCATTCCTATCATAAATGATAGCAATTTAAGTATTTGTGGCCCCGCCTCTTCGTACTTTTGACCGTAGTGTTGCGACGACGAGTGCAAAGTTCAACTTTTTTTTGATAATTATTGATATTCAGTGTCTAAGGAATATTCCAGCACTGGATTGGTTCAGATCGGTCAAAAAACCTAGGACTAGTTCGCAAAAGTAGGTTTAAGAGAAAATTATGAATATCTAACAAACGATTCGACTGAGACAAGTGCTTCTTGAGGAAAAGTTGTTCATTAAATGTAGCTCTATTAAATGATATAAAGATCTTGTTGATATCTGAAACACTGCATAATACACAATCACTTAAACATTGAAAAAACGTGATAGCGCCTCCCGGAGGCCGAATTTTTTCTTACTCTGCACAGACCTTCATGGCCAAGAGACAAACAGGTCCACCACGTTTCGTTTCGATCGGCCTCCGTTAACCCTGCCCAATAGCTGCTTTTTCTTGATTGGCCGATGGCGGCCATGTTTTTTGAGCTACGCGAAATTCCTTTCCCACACAGATAGTACCCTAGACCAAGAGCACCCGTGCCAAATCTCAAGTTGATCGGTCCCATATTTCTCTAGTTACAGCTCTTCAAAGTTGAAGTAGTGTTATAGCTCCAACTAGTGGTCAAGCGATGCAATTTTTTGCACGTGACCCCAGAATAGTCCGCTGTATATGTGTACCAAATTTGGTTTCGATACCTCTTTCCAATCCCAAGTTACAGCCATTGAAGTCCAAGAGGCTCCGCCCATTGGGGGCGTTTGGGCGTGGCTTGACGACGACGAGTATAAAGTTCAACTTTTTTTTGATAACTTTTCATATTCACACTCCAAGGAATATTACAGCACTGGAACGGTTCCGATCGGACAAAAAACCTAGGACTAGTTCGTTTTTATTTTTTTCGACAAAATCGAAAATAGCGAAAAAATTTTCATGACGGAAATGAAATCGGAGATATACGTTTTGTTCGTCTTGACGCAAGGAATCCAGGGATATAAGACACTTGACATTTGGACAAGAATTCTGGGAGTTATGAGCATCAACGCGTTTGTTATCGCTATAGCGCCACCTATAGGCCAATCGGGTTGATACTCTATCAACCTCTCCCCAAATTGGGTCCTACCATTTGGCCAAGTCTCAAGTCTCTAGGCCTTACGGTTTGGTCTGCACGATCCGTTCTACGGCAGAAGAAAAATAATAACTAGAATAATAATAAAAATCCATACAAATACAATAGGGTTTCAGCCCTACGGGCTTGAACCCCTAATAAAAATCTTAACAATTACAATAGGGTTTCAGCCCTACGGGCTTGAACCCCTAAATATAGCTGCAAGCAGCGATTAGCGGGGTTCAAGCGATCTGGGACCTTAAAGGGGTCATAGCGTGAAAATCTGATTTTTTCCATGTGTAAGTGCTATAATGGGTCCCCAGTGCTTTTATCAACCTAGAAAACGTGAAAAAGATAAAAAATAAAATAATCGAGAGCACAATTGAGTTTCAATTACAACAAACCACCATCATTGTGATCAGTGTTTGCATTTCATCCACTCATTTGCATTTTAAATGAAACACTCAAAAACGGCACACTTTTGCTCAGGCCTACAAAGTGTCAATTTTAACATGCTATATTAAATTAGCTGTGGAGTATTGTCAGCTAACACTTCACATACACACTCTGGGGACACCGACGATTCATTTTACATCTTAAACTCATAATATGACCCTTTAAGACCTTTAAGGGCATGCCTGTTTAGATTTGCTGCATTGTTAT